>NC_051157.2:216624703-216668009 GCF_013339745.2 Dermacentor silvarum
TTTGCTCACAGTAGGAAAAAGGCTCTGACTGGGAATACAAAACACGTCACTGACCTAAATTGGGAATATAATTTTGTTTTGGGGTAATTTAGAACATGTCTTTCATTGGTAGACATTGCTATGCTCAGTCTAGTCAACCTTAAGGTGTCTTAGTGTTGAGTTTTATAATATTAAACTGACTATGTACATCGACATTGGAACCAAAATGTGTCAATATATGCTGCCGTGTTCTCTTAATCTGTGCAACAGGTAAGAAATCAACAGCTCCAGACATCAAAATTGTGCCAAGAACAACACTGATGAGCTACCCGAGATTGACTGCCCCTAAAGGAAGTGCTCGAGTTGATGCAGCTCAGTGCTGATGAGCTTACTTGCAGAGAGGTGCTCGACACTGTTGTGAGCAGGTATCAAAGGCGCAGAGAAAGACACCCTTGAGAACTTCTCAAACAAATGTCACACCGGCCTGTGTACCATCTTCTGAATGTGATGGAGGATGGGACAACCCAGCAAAGAGATTTTTTGGTGGAAATGAAAAGTGATCACAGAGAAAAGTATCAAGAAAAGGTCACTCTTGAGCAAAGCCCTTGTCAATTAGCTTTATTGACACAAGGACAATCAAGCTGTACACGGTATGTAAGGAATAAATTTTAGAGTTGGAGTGCACACAATGGGCTGGAGTGACATATTTCATGTTTCACAATATGCGATGGCATCAGGAGAGGAGGCTTCGCATCAGCAGTACAAAGCACACCTGATTCGGACAAAAAGGGATGACAAAGGGCTCAGAAAGCTGCTCAGCAACTCCTGAAATCCAGCTCCTACAAGAGTGCTGCCATGTGCTATGGTGCGTTTTTCACTTTACACTACCAAAAGGAAAGAATAATTTTGGCTTGGCTAGTCTGAAGTGCCTTTATGGGTTATTCCACAAAACCATTAGTACTGATTTTGTATTGTACTGTCAAAAAATATCATTGCAGGAATTACAACTGAAGGCACAGCACGAGAGGACCTGGAGAGAAGGCTTGGAGCAAGAATTGTGCAGGTAGGACTCCTTCCTTTTATGTAAAGCACTGAAGGTGCAAAAATATATTCTGCATATAGCGGTATCCCAAACCTCATTGTCATATCTGTATTCTCTAGACTGGACTGGTGGTTCTTCCTGAGCAACCTTGGCTGTGCTGCAGCCCCGACGGACTTGTACAGCTTGCTAATGAGACTGTCCTGATTGAAATCAAGTGCACATATAAATTCAAGGATACACCATTTATCAGATACGAAGAACGGCATTGTGAGCTTCCATATTTGATATTCATTGATGACAAAATTGAATTAAGAAAGTCACACCAATACTACACTCAGTTGCAGGTCCAAATGTATGTTCTTAATTTGCAGAAAGCTTTGCTCTTTGTGTACAGTCAAGATCAGTGTGTAATAGTTGCTGTAAAGAGGATGAAGCGTTTTTGTGGGAGCTCATCCCTAAATGGAGTATTTTTATTTCAAGTTCTTTGTGCCTGCTCTGTTTTAATATTATTTTAACTGTTTCCATCGCGTGAGTTTTCATTTTTAGGTCAGAATTTTAAAGAGGCATTCTGTGAAGTATTGCTGCATCATGTCCGCAAACATGTTTATGTTCTCACAATGTGATATTTTCAGTTCGCTTTAAAAAATGCTTAGGGGTATATGCACTTTAAAAGTTGGAATGTTGGTAAAGTGCAGTCATTTATTGTCAGAGCTTCGAAAGTGCAGTGCTTTTATTTTAATTTGTATGTGTGGTGTGTTTCGTCTACAAGCAATATTTTAGTGCCACCAAATTCTGGATGAAACATGCATTTATTTATTTCTGCCATGTGTGATGTTTTTTGTTTGCTGCATACTGGTAGACGAAGTGTGAGAGTGTGTTTTCTACTGTCACTACCTACAAGTTGGCATGGGACATGCCCGAGTTTTGAAAATGTGAATACAGTGCCTTCATAAAGATTTGTGAGTCTAGTCTACATGCAATATAGTTGTGTCACACTGTCCTGTAGAAAACTTTAGTATTTATAATTTCTGATGTTTATAAGGTGTACTGCATCCATATAGTGCTTAGGTCTACATTAATACCGGTTGAGATGGCGTGGCTATGCCACAGCTTTGAAAATATGAATACAGTGTCTCCAATATGGTAACGTGTCTAGCCTACATGCAATGTTTAGTGGCCTCACGTGGCAGGAGAAAATATGTGCAGTTATCTATTTTATTATTTGTGATATTTTTAAAGTTTATACCTGGATGGACCATCCAGGTATAAAAACTCGAATAATATGTGTTTATGCTTATGTTACTACCCTGTTCAGTGGCCAAAGCTTTGAAATGAAAGTACAGTGCCTGTTGATTTTACTATGTATCTAGTCTATATCCAATATTTATTACTCTTTTGGACAGGGCAGTTGCTTTTGTATGCTATGTTTTAATGCAATTTAATGTTTCTGAATGTACTTACCTTTATGCGTTTAGTTTGAAGTATGTGAAATCAATAAAAATGTGGTGTCGTGAACTTATGATGCTGGGCAACATACCATGCTTACATGCTGTATTTTTAGTGCAAATATGTTGTTGCGGATGCCAGTTTACATTTGCTACCTGCGCGTGGCATAGTTTTTTTAATCCAGTCACATAAACATTGGCTTTTGTCTTAAAAATCACATTACTGCACATATTTAGCATTGCAAGAATGCACTGTGCTTGGAATTCTACAGGTTACATCATTTCATAAAACGTTCTTTCCTATGACAAAAATAAAACGTAGACCCAATAATCCCATTGTTTGTCTATTCTAGAAGCTTGCCAATACCTGAAAAACAATACATCAAGGTACACGCAATGTGATTTTCAAGAGGGTTAAAAGGATAGCAGATGACAAGCTGGCTAGTTTAGTTCAATGTCCACCTCGGGGTTCGAGGTACAATATCTGGCAAAGGTTAGAGATGGACAGGGTGACTGCACTGGTAAATGAAATCTTTATTGAAGGCATAAGCCATACATATATGCAAACAAAAACAATTGTGTATACAGTAGAGACAAATATTGCAGGGCACCACAACCTAACTCAATCATGCTGTGCACCCAGCACACAACTAAAAACGCCTCACAGATGAATGAACTACATGAGAAATCGTTGAAAATTAGAAACGGAAATGTGCCGGTGCATCACGATGCCACATTTGTCACTTTATACTTGCCTAGGGAAAAATGGAGCTGGGCAGGCCATGTATTGCGTAGGATGGATAACCGGTGGAGCATTAGAGTTACAGAATAGATACCAAGAGAAGGAAAGCGTAGTCGAGGGCGGCAGAAAACTAGGTGGGATGATGAAGTTAGGAAATTCGCAGGCGCAAGTTGGAAGCAGCTAGAGCAATTAGACAGGGTAATTTGGAGAACGCAGGGAGAGGCCTTGATCCTGCAGTGGACATTAATATAGGCTAATGATGATGATGACTCCACTAGCATGTGTGCAAGACATAACACTGGTAATCTTGATTTATGTGTTAAATTCCCTTTGCATCCAAAACTCGCTTGCAAAGTATTACAAACAATGCACTCATTCTTTCTTTCGAATTATCGGTGGCTGCATGTTGACCAAGGCAGCACATACCGAGAACACTTGTCCATGTGCGGCACCAAAGTCAAGGGCACTGTGTTGCGCAGGATCCTGTACACTTTCAGTCTGTGAATAACCCGCTCGACATGGATACGCAGAGATGCAATTTTATATGTTGCATCCATGTCTTCTTGAGAAAGTTGGCCACCTCCCGAGTTAAAGGGAGGCATCAAAATGACACCACCTTTGTCCTTCACATCTGTCCGGATACGCGGAAAACCTTTATCGCTCAAGATAATGTCGCCTTCTTGTACAAGGTTCAGAAAACCAGAGTCCTGGGTAATAAAGGAATCAGTCTGCCGCCCACCATATACCGCTGACATGAAGGCTATCATTCCGTTGGAATTATACCAACAAGGACTTTCAATGTATAGCCTCCCTTGTAATTAGAGTAGAGTATGTGCTGGCAGTCGGGCTTTGATGGCATTTCAGTTCGAACTTCTGTGCAGTCGATAATAAATGTACAATCTGGGTAATTATCTTTGAATGGCTGTGGCATGCACTGCTTGATGATAGCTCTTGGTGGCACAAATATCCACTCCTTCAAGGCTGCGCTAAGTATGTCAAGTGTTTTTATAAATGAACTGGATGCAGTTGATGCAGCCACTCCGAAAATCACAGCTAAAGCACTGAAGCTTATCCCAAGCTTAAGCTTGGCCAAGAAAAGACAAAGCTTGTCCTCACGGGTCATGTCTGTGCTTCGGTAGCTGGGCTGTGGCAGAACATTGAGCAAAAGACTAAAGACCTGTATGGTGACTCCGCATATATATCTCGCAAAGCAGTCTCCTTTTGCTTAAGTGTCTCAAATCCAAAGAATTCACACTTCCTCTTCCAGCTTCCATCAGTCCCAGTGACCTACAAAAGCAACAGAAAACTTTTCAAATACTGCCTTAACAAGCAAATTTTTTACAAACTTCTAAGTGACTATTTTAAGAACAATGTAGCATTTCCAGCCTATGCACAGAGTGATATAGCTATCTTGAAGCACATATCATGTTCAGAAATGTCTTCATAGCTGCTAGTCAATCTGTTATGCCTTTGACCATACGGTCGCTTAGCGCAAATAATGAAGGAGGGACGAGGAAAAGGGGAGCGCCAACTTTCGACTGTTTATTCATTTCTTGTTTCATTTATAATCTATGCACAGACATGCTCAGCATACAGAAAAAAACATCATACGCACATTGTGCGAATCACAACCATTTATCAAAAAATCTTTTTCCGCTTCCAAGAAGAAACTGATGTATCACTGATATATGATGGCCCACGTGCCTTAATATGAAAGGCCTCTAACTTAAACTCACGTGCCGTGACCTCCTTGCTTTTACCCAGAATCCGCACTTTATCCAGATGTGGCTCGCAATAATGTAAACACCAGTGGGACGGCAAATGTGCTCCATGTTTACCTTCTAAAGATAGTTCGTGTTGCAGTTTATCTACAGGTCACCTTCATCAATTTTAATGGAGATTTTTATGTACAACGACAAGGCATATGCATAGGCTCGTGTGTCACTCCAGTGCTTTGCAATTTGTTTTTATCAAGTATCGACCATGCTTGCACGAACATTTTATCAAGGGGGCGGGGGTATTTAAAATTTAATTGGTTTAAAACCTCAAATGACTACCTCATGTCAGCTAATTATCGATGACATTTTAGCGGCCTTTTGCCGTCTCGGGCAGGGTTCCGTTTTTACTCACTAATTACCTGTTCACAATTCTTTACCGTTTTTAGATCTTAACATCACTTTGCAGAAGGGTCGTGCCTGTTGGCTTTACTCGCCTCAGACCACTAAGGAATTGCTGCCTTATGATACAGCACATTCAAAGACTGTTAAGAGGGCCATTGCTAAACACTGCCTTGAGTCTGCTTTTGTACGGTTGTGCTCTCACGCTTTACAGAGGAGCTTTCAAAACCAACTGGATCGCCAGTCTTTGGCTGGGTTCCCCCGCACACTACTTGTCGCCGTCTTAGAGTCCCTGCTTCCAAAATTCAAGCGCGATCAACTAAGCACAAGGGTGCAGCAAGCGCAGAGTATGGTAAGACCAGTGGTCATACCCTATATGCACCGAGTTGCCCACAACCTGAAGAAGGTTGCAAACAGGCACGGGGTACCAATTGTTTTCTCTGCGCCACGCAAGCTCAGTCAGCTCTGCCTGCGCATACTGTCTGATGGGAGCAAAAAAAGTGGCTGCAATAATGAGCACGTCATGCCGTATATGAAATGTGCCACAGGAGTCGTTTATGAGATTGCCATTTATCATGGCTTGACTTATGTCGGCCAGACGGGAAGGTGCGTTAACAACCGTGCAAGGGAACACGAACTTTCGTTAAAAGGTAAAGATGGAGCACATTTGTCGTACCACTGCAGTTCACATGTGTGTTTGTTTGCACAGTGTACCTACCATTTTTGAAATATCATTCCCATTGGTCAATACGTTGAATTTTTCGCTGCATGACGTACCCCACCCCTTATGTAACACCCCTGAAAAGGGGCCTTTAAGGAAATAAACTGAACTGAACATGATTGCCAGCCACGTCTGGATAAGGTGCGGATTCTGGGTAAAAGCAAGGACGCCACGGCACGTGAGTTGTTAGAGGCCTTTCAAATTTAGGCACGTGCGCCATCATGTATCAGTGATACGTCAGTTTCTTTGTTGCAAGTGGAAAAAGATTTTTTGATAAATGGTTTTCTGTATGCTGAGCATGTCTGCGTATATATAATAAGTGAAAAAAGAAATGAATAAACAGTCGAAAGTTGGCGCTCCCCTTGACCCCGTCTCTCCTTCATTATTTGAGCTAAGCGACCATATGGTCTAAGGTACAACTGAGTGACTAGCAGCATTGAATATATTTCTGACTTTCTGAACATGATCTGTGTTTCAAAATAGCTTTATCACTCTATGGATCACTCTGTGGATAGGATATGGTCTAAGGTATAACATGAACCGACTAGCCCAGCAACAAGCTTCATTAGTCAATCTGTGCTGGCTCATGTTATGTAAATATTACCAGTCATGTTATACTCAACTTAGTAAACTTAGAGCTACATCAGAGCCACCCTTAGCCAGTGACAAAGTTTCAGCGGCAAACATCCCTTGAAAAAAATTGTGTGCTGTTCTCTCCATCCCCTTGCTCTTAACAGCCCATCATTGTTTGGGGAGAGAGAGAAGCAGAGAAGGATGCTTCTAGGGGTGAAGTGGCAGAGGTAACTCGGCGTTCGGTGGTACAAGTCCTCTCCTGTCCCTCTTCCCCTAATGGATGCTTGTACAGGTGGGCTTTTTGACAAGTTAGCTTACAGGCTGCACTTCACGTGTACTTGCCGCTGCTCTTGACTTCACACAATCAGCACAAATATGAGTAGGTAGCCTCTTTAGCAAATATGCAAGCAGTAAGCTGCACTTTCAGGCCATATTTATTAATTGTATAGTTGTAATGATAATTTTAAGAAAATAAAGTTGCTTATAAGTGGCTATTCTTCATGGGCGTAGGAGGTCGCATATAAAGGCCCACGTCATTGATCGGTGTAGCAAGCCCAAGCATTATTGCTGCTTCATTAACAATGGTATGTCATGTGATAAAATATTCTTACATACATCTGTGCTTCGATAAGAGTCGCAAGTGGTGGCTGCATGACGGGTGAGAACTTCGTTGTAGTGGTGATAAATGATGCCTATCACCACATTTTGTACGAATTCAGGCAAGTTAATGCAACATGCATGGTGATGTGACATACCATATGAAGGCATTAGCTATAAAGTGTTATGAAATCATCGGCCATGTCGGTCACAAAAGGCAGCTTTTACCCATTATGAGAGTGATCTAAATATTTTTATTACTAGGAATACATACTTCAATGTGTTCATACGAGGTCTGCCATAGATAAATTATTGCTACAACCATTATGATGTAACCCAACAACACAGTATGAGATAAACCCAGCAAATGTGTAGTGATGACTGTACCTTGTCACATTGTTCGGTGTGAGAAACTTGAGTTGATGCCTCAGACCCGTTTGTTGTTGACAGGAGGATGATCAGGTTTACTCGGCATTCTGGCTCTGTTGGCATGCCTGCGGGGTTTGCAAAAATAAAAGAGACTGCCAATTATTTAACGCAATGCTCAATGTAGGCAGCCTGAGTGAAATCACAGGTAACACAAAACAAATTCGATATCTCAAAAACGTATGCTTACAGCATCAGCTTGTGTAACTGGATGAGCCTGTCCTAGTCTTTCACAAGGTACTGCCGAAGGCTGAGGGTCATCATCACTGATGGGTGCAAGAGGCATCTCTGGTGATTCCAAATCACTTAGAAAGTGTGTCATCGAAGCCCAGGCAAGCAGTGGTATCTTGATCTTGCACTGCTGGATCAACTTGAGGAGTACTCTGCGGCACAGCCTGCTCCGCAGAATTTGTTCTGGCTGCCCTTTCAAAACGCCGTTTCCACCTAAGAAAATAAAAGAGTGTGGCACGGGTTACATCAAGCGATTCATTGCGAGGTTTATGTTTCGTCTGTCCTTTCATCAGCTGAATGGTAGTCAACTTTTAGCATATCTATCACAGATACTTTACCACGGTGACACAGCTGCAGGGGAGTAGCCAAGGGGTGATGAACATGCAAAGGGGGGGAGACTGGGCATTCTATTCTCGAGAAAATTTCCTGTCTAGAAAATTCTATCCTCGAGAAAATTTCCTGCACGGCCCAGCTTTTTAGGCACGGTTGTTCTTGTGCACCGAGACAAAAATTGCATTATGACATCTTCTGGTTTGAAATCTAGCTGCGTGGACTGTCTCGATTGTGTTTTAACGACCGTACTCGCTGAAATCCAGTGACTATGCGGGCTGAGGTCAGTACTGCACAGTTTCTATTTTTTGCTTTACTTAACTATCAAGGACGCGCGCGGTACAAATTCTCGCAGGGCACGGAGGCGAAATGATTTAAAACGCGCACTGAATCCTGTGCTCCCCAGGCCATCATACCTCTGCGCCACTTCTGGGTCAGGTGTCCGTTTCTTGTACGCCGCCGGAAAAATGGTCGGCACATACGACGGGTGTTGGTTACTGTCATTCTTGCAGTTTCCAACAAAATGTCTGCTACAAATCCGTGTTGTCTCTGTTGGCGACCACGGACTTCCATCAGCACTATGCGGAAATATACAAAATATATCACCGCAATGCACAAATACGACATACGTACACAACTTTAACAAGTACGTCCACTACAGTATATAATATCGACAGGAGCGAAAATAGTAATTTTGAACAGTGGTCAAGAGAAATAAGTTAAAAGCACTAGTAATTGTTTCTACTTCACCAATGCCGGCGCGACCAAGACGCGGGCGTGTATCTCCTAGTAGCTCGATCGAACGGTGCAGTGGTGATGCAGGAATGAACACTAGTCATGTTCAACGCACCGCGCACACATTCAGTTTCTCGGCACGCGTGAACTCCGACCACTGCTAGCGCATGCAACAAAAGTTGTTTATACAACGTAAACACGCAACACACCAAGTTAAAGACAGGCGAAAGGGAAAAAAAAAGTTGTTTACTTACTTTGTTCGGCGCACTGCGGTAATCCATGCCTGTCGTCTGCTTTTTTCGTACCATTTAGTTGGGAATCGGTAGAATCTGACTGGTGGCATCAACCCTTTCGTGTTTACATTGCTGTTATGGCAGTTAACAACACAACAGTAATTACCACGCTTCCGAAGAGGCGCCATTGCAATGTTTCGCGTGCAACGCGGGCTTGCGCGAGCTCTGGAAGCGGCGGAAATGTACACCCGTGGGAGGTGAAATGCTCCGCCAGGGGAGGAACGAGCGCTGGCGTCTAGGATGAAACTTGACGTGTGGGCGTCTATATGTGCCGCTAGCATCATGGCTCGAGTGGACGTGCCTTAACCGGAAGTAGGCAGTGTTTTGAGAAGCGCGTTGGCGATGACGTTTGTCACGTGACATTTCGAGCAGCACTCGGCGAGGAGGGGAGACCAGCCGACGAGGAGAGTAGCGAAGGAAAGAGCGAAACGAGGGAGGGCCGTTTTTCGATCATCAAACGCGCGTAACTCCGCTATTACGGCACTATTTCGAAAAATTCTCGCGGCTACGTGTTCGTTGTAGACTCGTGCACAAGTGCAACGCCTGAACTAAACTTCGGCCTCTGGGTGGTTTAGGGGCCCTTAAATTATGAGAAGTAGGGAACACGAAAAAAAAGCATATTTACGGAACGAATTCTTGCGACATGTTAGCAAAAACGTAATTTTCTAAAGCCACAGTACACATGCATGCACGTCGGCTCGTGGTCGCATTGGCTAACTTCTAGGAAATATGAGCAGCGTATATTTTACCTCAATATCACCGCGAGTCTCTCTGCCGGTGAGATGGGCCTCCTGTGAGTTGGAGGATGAACAAGCCTGTGGTAAACAAGGCTCAGCAGCTTGTCGAACGATGCCTTTGCCATCCTGCGTGCGACGAATGCATGGTAGTTGCGTATAATATTTTTAACCGAGCTGGAGCTACACAATTCCGAAAGGAGCAACGTTGTCAATTACCTGAAATACTTGGAATGATATTCACGCTCCTGTACTAGGTGGTGGTACTCGCCACACTATGGACACTTGTCAAATATATCCCTATGGAAGAGACCACTTGCGACGCAGACCAAGAACGCGAGAATAATGTTTCGTCTTGCGGAATGTGTCTGCGTCCGTGCCATCGCCGAGCAACAGTCCGGTCCGCGGTGGCGATCGCTATACCGACAGAAAAAAATGTCACAGTTTCGCCCTAAGGGCGAAGCAATGAATGCGATAGCAACACAGCAATGTCATACGAAGTAAGGTTAGCGGCCTTGGTAGCAATATGAATTGTAGTAAACATGAGCTGATTAAGTAAGCAGGTGTGCTGCGGCGTAAGTAGACCGACATGAAGAGAGACTCGATGACCACGAGAAGGCGCGTGTGAAACGGTGGTGTTTATGAGAAGCGCTTACCGTGGGCAGCGCGTGCGAAGGGACACACCTGTAGTGCTGCACTGCCGATCTGGGCAGCATTGCATGTGTAGCGTGCGTTGGAAAATGTGGCCCGACTATTACTAACTGAATGAACAAGCGTGGTGTGAGCGCGCACAAACAAACATGAATAGATCACACTGAATGACTGCTGTCAACGATTGTCAAAACGCTGGCAGCGAGCGTATGTACGTGTGGTCTATCGCTTCAACGGAAACTGAGCGGCGAATGCAGGGAGCATAAAGGTCAGAGCCGTGTGGAGATAAGAGACTGTGCGGACGAGCGCGGTTCTTGGCAGAGAAGTGCCCCCCCCCCCCCCCTGCTCCCTCCGGCGCTGGCTTTCCGCTTCCTTGCTTGCGCGTGGGAGATTGAGTGCGTTCGCTCTCCGTGATAGCGCGCGTCCCCGCACGCTTCCGCTGAGGCATACGGCGCGCGGCGAAGATTTTATCTATACGGAACCTCACGGCGACGGCGACGGCAGAAATCCGGTTGAAGTGTCCATATAATTGCTATCGCAATAAAAGTGCGCGAGAAGATTCGTTTCGATGTGCCAAGACAGGCGGCATGGAGCGGCGCAGTTTTCTGTGCATGCGCTACTCCAGCTGCGGTGGCTGCGCGACGTTGGACTGTAGGGGAACGGCGATACGCCTGGCGCGGCGTAGCCAACCTGGCGTGACGTACCGCAACCTCCGCGCGCGCGCGCGCGCCGGGTCCCGACTTTCCAATTGCTAGAAGATACATCGGGGGCGTGGCACTGCGGGTCACGTGACTTCCTCTTAGCACGTGTTGTCATGGCAATCGTGGAGCTCCTAGGCGCTTAGGGACATAATCGCTTAAGTACTTTTGAGGCACTGGTCTGGCGTGGCGGCTGCTAGTTATTCAGCGTGGCTTATCTCCGGGACCGCGCGCAGCGACCTTGCCGAGCGCAGCTCCTACGTGCGTATGGAGCGAATCGTTTAGGGCGCGTTGAATGTCGGGCGGTGTCTGGGCCACGCCGGCCGCGCTTTATTATTGTAGTGTTTGTTTTAGTGGCGGAAATCCTTGCAGTAGTGGTGGGGTGGCATGGCGGCTTTTGATCTCGGTGAACTGTGGTGGTGTAAACAAGCGTAAACCGCGCACACATTAATAATAAGTATTTCACTTGATCGGCGTAGACAAGGTGCGAGAGACAAACGATGATATTCCTAAATAAACGCATCACTGTTTTGATGAACCAATTTTAATCTCACTATCAGGGAGGGAGTAGTCTACCTGACTGGAGCAGTATTTTTTTTATTTCGGGTGTTGCTACGCTGCGCTTCGCGTTGGCGCCCGGCACTGCGGCTTCTGCCGCAGCACCGTGGTACAAACGCGAGCAGTATCAGCTTGTTTACACCACCACAGTTCACCGAGATCAAAGCCGTCATGCCACACGACCACTAACTGTAAGGATTTCCGCCACTAGAACAAACGCTACAATAATGAAGCGCGGCCGGCGTGGGCCAGACACCGCCAGACATTCAACGCGCCCTAAACGATTCGCTCGCACGTAGGCGCTGCGCTCGGCAAGGTCGCTGCGCCCGGTCCCGGAGATAAGAGAGCCTCGCTCAGCGGAGACCAGTGCCTCAAAAGTCCCTAAGCGACTATGCCCCTAGGCACCTAGGAGCTCCACGATTGCCATGACAACACGTGTTAAGCGGAAGTCTCCGCTGTACCTTCTAGCAATTGTAAAGTCGCCGCCCGGTCAACCTGCGTGTTTCTATTTGCGCCCAAGCTCAGTGCTCGACTGCTGGCGCCGCCATGCGCCGCTCGCGCGTACCATGTTTCTAAGTGGTTTCTTTCGCTGAGGGCGCTCGAACGCAATCATATGGTTCGTATTAGAGTGTACTAGACAATGGTACAATCTAGTTCGCATGCATGCATGCTTTGGAAGCGTGGCTATAGACCTTTTCACAAACCGACGTTTGAGCTGCGCCATTGGCTGACACGGGCGACGTCTAGCGTCAGAACATGCTATGCCGCCATTTTGGACTGTGTGCCTTGCGAGAGCAGGCCGGCCGCACTTCGGTTGTGTGATCTTCACCGCGCATTATTTCGATTGTTTCCTTCCGCTTCGCTTGTCTTGTGCCGCTTGACTTGTTACATGTTTCACGTGCTGGCGTGAACGCTCAGTGTAGTGTGCCATGGCAACAGCAAGCCTAGCCAGTGGATGTGGTGTTTCGTCGTCGGTAGCGGCGGCATCCGCGTCTGCTTCGTCGAGACCTGGCGTGCTAATCAGCGGTATATTTCATTGTTATTGATGGGCACATGTGACCGTATCGTCGATTGAATCTGATCACTATTACGTTTCGCGGTTGAGGGTTGCCTCATTTAGCGAAAGCAGGCACGTATGTAGCTGTCGGGCAATGCTTAGAACCAGGCGCCGGCGGCCCGACGATGCGTGTCAATGGTTGGTTGATATGCGGTGGTTACTCCATTCGCTGCCGACGCAACTGAACAGCTCAATCATGCAAAATTTATTGGATCTGGTGTGGTGCAGGGTGTTTATAACCAAATGTGAAAGCATAAGCGTGGGTATCGAGCAGCGCGGTACCTGCAGCGAACCGACGCGCAGCAGTGATCACAGATGCCAGCGCAACTGATACAGCCCACGTGCTAGATTTTTATTTTTAGTATTTATTTATTTATACATACTGTCAATCCCAATAGGGATTATAACAGGACTTGTTATAAAGATATATTTGTTTATCTATTTTTGTACGTTTGTTTACCTGGAATGGCAATTCTTTCGAATGTCTGAATTTGGAACAAGCTTCGCTCACGGTGAACCTTAACGTAGATCGTGCGCGAAGTTTGTATTGAACATATCGCGTACGGCAAGAATTGTTCGTGTGCGCTATCTCTGAAGGGAAATAAGCCCATAATATTGCAGCGTCAGGGCCATCTCTGCTCTTTCTCTTGTTTCCCTTACACCGTCTTACTGTGCTATGTTCATAATAAAGTAATGTCGAGTCTTAACAATTGTCGAATAAATACAAATGCATATGACTGTAAACCACTACTGCCGTGAGTGAAAAGCGCTTAGTGGTCAGCGAAGCGGTCACTGCACGCACGTAAGTATTTCACTGATCGGCTGTGCGAATAATTTATTTTTCTCGTTACTGTTATTCTTGCAAGCATGATGCTATTGTCCGCGTACCCATGCGAATACCGTTTTTTACGTTCTTACTCACGTGGCGCATTTAGCGCGTTTCTACGCCACGCTCAGTTAGCACATTATACGGTACGGCCGGGCTCTACGCTGCGCTCCGCAACACCCCAACGACCGCCGCTTCGCGTCGGCGCCCGGCACCACGGCTTCCGCCGTGGCACCGGCTTTCAACCGACCGCGCTGGCAAACAGAGAGGAAAAAAAAAGAAAATTCGTGATATTAAAATAAAAACAAATGTTAGCTAAAGCGGGATTCGAACCCACGTACGCATAACCCTTAAGCGTGCGCCGTCACCACTCCGCTATACAGCCACGCTTCCAGGCCTTGCATTCATGCAAACAATATGACTGCGTTCGAGCGCCCTCGGCGAAAGCAACCACCTAGAAACGCGGTACGCACGAGCGGCGCAGAGTAGGCGCCAGCGGTCGAGCGGTGTACGCGGGCGCAAATAGAAATACGCGGCCGGGCTCGAATGGCGGGCGTAGAGCACTGCACGGGCTCGGGCTTACCCGAAAGCCCGAGCCCGGCCCGGCCCGTGGGCCGTGCCTGGCCGGGTAGAGCAGTTTTTTCACGGGCTCGGGCCGGGCTCGGGCACGGCGTGTGCTTTTTGACCCGGGCCCGGGCCGGGCTCGGGTTTTTTGACGCGGGCCCGGGCCGGGCTCGGGCTTTCTTCGAGTTATTCTCGGGCGTCCTCAACTCTGAAAAACATGTATTTTTCGGTCTCGGGCCGGGCTCGGGCCGGTTCGAGCCGGGCTCGGGCTTAAGGTAAAGGGGTGGCGGGCCGGGCCGGGCGGGTAACGTAGATTATTTGCGGGCCCGGGCCGGGCCCGGGTCTCGCCATAAAAGTTTTGATCGGGCTCGGGCGGGCCGCCCAATGTAAAAACGGGCCCGGGCCGGGCCCGGGCCGCAAAAATCGGCCCGTGCAGTGCTCTAGGCGGGCGCGCTCGAGCCCGGCCGCGCTCGCTTCTTACGGCCTTCTCACCCGTCGGGCAAACAATGGGAGAGTTTCTCTGCACGTTTTCGCCACCTGCCGGCGATAGGGGCGCTGCGACACTACCCTTCCTCCCTGCTCCGCGTGCATGCGCTTGGTTTCGCGCTCGCATGATTGTTTTCCCGCGCATTTTATTCGGTACTCTATCAGTGATGTTCAGCATGCAGTAATTTGTGGGCTCCTGAAGACGGTCGTTCAGCCTTTAGTACGCGCGTCCACAGCCAAGAATTGGCGCCGTTCAGTGCACATCGGTATATAACTGTTGTGTGATGGTGTATTGCTGCGTTCGGTATTGCAAGTCCCGTTCCGGGAACACACCCAGTGTTTTTTTTTTAACCAGTTCCCAGCACTGAGTTCCTAGCCTGAGTTTCTAGCACCTTTAGACGAGATAGTGTTTTTTTTTATAAAGCCTCCGAACACAGCTACCACGCAGGAATAGCAGTCCAACCCTAATTACAACGCGCTCCCATCTTGAGCTGCCCTGAAGATGTTGACAGCCATGCGAGACGATTCATAATGCCGAGAGTTTCTGAGAACACCCTTGTAAATCACTCGAACCACTGACTTACGGAAAACGACAAGCCTTCGGCCTATGTACACAAGCCGCAAGGAAACACTTTAGATTGTAATTGTGAATAAGACACAATTGTGAACTACTATGTCCGCAAGTTTTCGCCTGAAAGTATGGCAACCATTGACCTTGTCACACGGCACGTGTAATGTCATTCGCAGCGACTGAGATTAAGTGTTACTGCCATTTTCGTTGCTTCTACACGGGCATAGCGAATGACATTCACAGCTAATGACATTCGCCCAGTGAATGAGGTTTCCCGAACTCATTTACGCGCGACTTGTGTAACCTCGACGACGGTGGGTTGGCAAAAAATACAAATATCGTTAAGTTAAAACGAAGTGTAATATATTTTCAAATAGCCATCCAATGTTTAGCATTGTGTGCCAACAATATAGTGAAAATATGTAAACAAGACGCACGATTTTAAGGTCTCGTTGTCATAGCAGCCTGCCGAATAAACATGCCATAAATTGCGAATGCCATTTTGTTTACCCGTGTAGACTGGGAGCGCAAAGACCGCAATGACATCGGTATGAATCACATTTACTGCAAATTACATTACATGTGCACGTGTGACAGGGGCATATGTGCCTACGGAGCAATAAATATTTCTTTTCATTCCTCAAAATGCATATGCGTTGATGGCGGAGAGTTGTTCTCCCCGCGCATGCATCTCCACGTTCCCCAATGAATTTAAAGGAGCTCGATGTATTAATACGGTTACACTGCATGCATTTATAAGAAGCCTAGATGAACCATTACGCGTCCTCTACAATTAGGCGACTTGTTGACCACATCTCCAGCGTTGCGCGCGCTGCACAAATCGGCTGGGAACAGCTGAGCACTGTGAGGATGCAGCGCCCCACACCAAGCAGTGGCGATAGGCAAGAACTAGCCCCTATGCGAAGGCCATAAGAAGCTGAGCGCGCACGCTAGTCGATCCCGGCCGTGATACGGTTTCCGAAATCTAGCACTAGCGCTAGGCCGCGCTGATGTTGTTGACACGTGCGTTTTTGCATTATCTTGCTGCCCAAGCACATAGACAACGCTCAAAGATGGGTGAGCTCGATGCCGCACCACACTGTTGAAGTTAATTACCTTATGGGCAGGGCCGCGCCGGTGTGTCGTGTGAAAGCAGAGACAATGTTTTGGTGGACACAGGTGTCTGCATACATCTTCCATAGGACACCGATATTTCCAGCTCTTGCGAAGTGTATTTACCCGACTAGTTCTATCGCAGAGTGCTCCAATTTGTTCTTATACCGGGTCACACGGCCACTTTTGATAGCGATCGAGACCGATCTGGCATGTTCGACCGCGATTGTGCTCCCTTCCGCAGATTGAGCAAAGAGCCAATCGCGACTAAGAAATTCGACCCATATCGGGCTAGATCACGATCAAAAGTGCGCCGTGTGACCCCGTTAGGCACTAGAAATGAAGTCGTGTTGAAAGAATAACAAATGCAGCCTCTGCCACTACATACGAGAAAATATTGCCATCGAAGAGCTGACAATTCTCGCAACCTATTGGGAATGTGCCGAAAAAAGTTTATGAAAATGCGTTATTCTACTGATGTGTGCATCGGTTCACATTAGACTGAATGCCAAGGCCTCAGGTGATGCAGGAAACCGGCGAAGCGTGAACATACCACATCGCGGCAGTGGTCTCGCGAAGTGCTGTGTTGTGGACACTCTTAGTCCCCAAAATCGTTATTTTCCGCTAGTTGTTTGTGCACCCATAAACTGCACAGTACTGGCCTGTATCCTTTTGATGAGTATATATGCCATTATTTAGGAGCGTAAGTCATTCGTGACAAAAATAAACGTAAACGTCGAAGGAAAGCTACCACTCCGCAATGCAAGCGCAAGGCAAGCTCACAGTCCAGACCGAACAGGCAACACTGACACATACTCTCCAAGCCAGACCGTCGGAAGCGCTCTCGTGAAAACGTCTATATGGCCTATTTAAAGAGAAGAAAGAAGATGGCTATATGGCCTAGTGGTTATGGCGCTCGCGTTGAGACCAGGCGTACGCTGGTTCGAATTCCGCCTTCGCTAGAAATTTTTTTTCGTGGTATCACGCTTTTCTTTTTTTCCCTCTCTGTTTGCCAGCGCGGTCGGTTGAACCCCGGTGCCGTGGCGGAAGCCACGGTGTCGGGCGCCGACGCGAAGCGGCGGTCGTTGGGGTGTTGCGGAGCGCAGCGTAGCAACACCCCAAATAAAAAAATACTGCTCCAGTCAAGTAGACTGCTCCCTGCCTGATAGTGAGATTATATTTGGATCATCAAAAGAGTGATTGCGTTTATTTAATTAGGAATACCATCTGTAGTGTCCATGCATAGCACATTTTGGAATGTAGGAAGTCAACCCTGGTAGACCGCAGGGGAGCTTCCAAGATGGCTGCGATGTAGCACAAGTAAAGTAAACCCGTGTGCGTTCCGGACACAATCGGTCGTAATCAGTCGTATTACTCCAACTACGACACGTTACAATGGCGACGAGGATGCGTCGGAACTACGTGAAGGCTGCCAAGCAACTATTTTAAACTGGAACGAAGATATCAGGACACATCGACCGAACGTCTACTTTGCGGTATGGCGCACAGCATGCTGCCCTCGTTTCCTTTCTTTGACGCACGTCCCACTGACGCCAACAACGTCGGCACCGAATGGTTGAAGTGGGTGAAACGCTTCGAAAACTTCATCGTAGCCTGCGGCATCACAGCCGACGCTGGAAGACGGCCCTACTACTACACTACGTTGGTAGTGTGACATTTACATTTACTGTTCGCTACCTGATCCTCCCGCAGCCGTAACTGCGTCTACCGTTTCAAGCACCGATGGCTCCAGCAACGCAACGCCTCTCTGCACCGCAGCACGCAAGAAGTTCGATGGCTATTTCGCACCCCGAGTGAACACTACCTTCGAGATTTGCCGCTTCCGTCAAGCCAAGCACATGGAAAACGAGTCACTAGACGCGTTCTACGCCAGACTACGACATCTCGTTAAGCACTGTGCTTTCGCCGATGCCGACACCGAAATCAAGAATCAAATCCTACTGTCTACAGTGTCAACACGTCTACGCCGGTATATCATGCAGCATGACCTCGACTTGCAAGGAATTCTCAAACAAGGCAGGTTGTTTGAAGAGGTCGAGCACAACATCTCCGTGATCGAGCAAGAACGTCAGCAGTATAAAGAAAACTCAATGTCAGCGTCTACACTTGCAGTGAACTCCAAGCGCACCTCGCGACCTCATCAGCCGAAGCACCACTGGAAAGCGCCGTCACGGCCTCGCGAGCCACCGCGTCATCAAAGGACAGACGCAACATGCTACAACTGCGGAAAACCATGGCCTCATAGTGAGGGACGCTCCAGTTGCCCTGCTCTTGGCAAACAGTGTAATGCTTGTCACAAAACTGGACACTTTGCTAGTGTGTCGTTCAACACGCAAAACCGTGCACGCAGTCGTGCGGGAAAGCAGCCCTGACAGTGATGAACACGTTTTCAAGACTTCCTCGCACTGTCACGCAATCACGGCGTCTCCCCAGGTGGATCTCAAACTCGATGGTGAGACCGTCCGTTTTACCATTGACACTGGCGCTACAGTGTCTGTCATCGGTTCGAATAGCTTAAGAAATCGTTTGAGCACGGAAACGCTGTCCAAGACGTCTAAGAAAGTATTTGTTTATGGCGCAAATTCTCCTTTACCACTACTCGGAAAGTTTGACGTTCTCATCCCCTACAACGGGAGCAGCAGCCATGAAACTCTCTATGTTGTGTCTGGAGACTGTACCCCACTACTTAGTTTCTCTGCAGCTTCCCGTCTAGGACTAGTCCAGATCACGTGCAATGTGGGGGAGGTGACAAACAGACCGGATCCGAGAGCTGCCTACCCAGACCTTTTCAAGGGAGTGGGGCTGTCTAAAGGACTTCCAAGTACACCTTCATGTTGACCCCCTTGTTCAACCAGTAGCACAACCTCACAGACGCATCCCCTTCTCCATGCGAAAGCCACTGGAAGAAGAGCTTGAAAGGGTACAGTCCCTCGGCATAATTGAAAAGACTGAAGGACCAACCCCCAGGGTATCTCCAATCGTGGCAGTAGCGAAACCACATGACCCCGAGCATATTGAATGTGTGTCGACATGCGCTGTGCTAACCAAGCCATCCAGCGTTCTCGAGAGATATGTCACACCGACAGTGGACGACATCCTTGTTGCTTTGAATGGATCCATCTTATTCTCTAAACTTGATCTGAAAGATGGATACCACCTACTAGAACTTGATGCATCATCTCGTGTGATCACCACTTTCTCTACACATGCTGGACTCTTCCGATACAAGAGACTCAACTTCGGAATCAACTCAGCAGCCGAAGTGTTCCAGGACACCATCCGTCCGGTTCTAACCAGCATCCCCAACGTGCTCAACGTAAGCGATGACATATTGGTGTATGGCAAGACTGAGAAAGAGCATGATAAAGCTTTGAAGGCGACACTGGAATGTCTACTTGCAAGTGGCCTCACATTGAATGTCAAGAAATGAAAATTCTACTAACAGGAACTTACCTTTTTCGGGCATGTGTTCTCAAGCAAAGGTCTGCAACCAGACCCCACTAATGTGTCTGCAGTAATCGGTGCCTCACCACCCACCAGTGCCAGTGAAGTGAAATCTCTCCTTGGTCTTGTTAACTACTGTGGTCGGTTCATACCGAACCTTGCCCACCTCACCCAACCACTCAGGCAACTCACAGCCAAAGGAGAGGACTGGTGTTGGACAGACATACAGCAAGATGCCCTGGACGAACTGAAGAGAAAGCTTTCCGAGGCCACAGCTCTTGCCTACTTCGACCCAGGAAAGGACATCACACTCATTGTAGATGCTGCTCCTCATGGCCTAGGTGCCATTCTCACGCAGACATCCGGAAGCGAAACTAGGGTGGTAGCATATGGGAGTCGTGCCCTTTCTCCTGTGGAGGCACGCTACTCTCAAACTGAAAGGGAAATGCTGGCTGTAGTGTGGGGAATTGAACACTTTCACATCTACCTGTATGGGACAGCATTCCACCTACTGACGGACCACAAGCCATTGGTCAGTATTCTCAGCAGCCCCAGCTCCCTGCCTTCAGCACGGCTAGAGCGTTTGGCACTTCGAATTCAACAATACACCTTTGAAGTGTGACCACTAGTGGTCCAAGCAACCCATCTGACTACTTGTCCCGCCACCCAGTAAACTCCACGGAACCATTTCGGCGCATGGAGTCTGTTGCTGAACAGTATGTGAACTTCATCGTGTTTCACAGCCTACCTCGTGCCATACCGTAAAGGAGGTAACCGAAGCGACGTTAGCTGACGCTCAAGCAAGCTCTACCAGCAACTCCCAAGACCGCCTCACAGCGTTACCCCCAACGAATCAGGCAACGACCTGAGTGCCTGAAAGACTATGTGTGAACAAAAGTGCATTTTTATTTTTTCTACTATGTGTTTCAACAAAACTGAATTTTCCTTCCCTGAGGGGAGGATGTAGTGTCCATGCATAGCACTTTTTGGAATGTAGGAAGGCAACCCTGGTAGACAGCAGGGGAGCTTCCAAGATGGCTGCGATGTAGCACAAATAAACCCGTGTGCATTCCCGACACAATCGGTCGTAATCAGTCGTATTACTCCAACTACGACACGTTACGCCATCGATCCCCTAACAGCAGCCACAGTCGTGCCTGTTCTCCGTCAACGCCTCCTCCGTTCCTTCTAGAGTGTACTAGAATATGGTCGAGTGGGACAAGCGGTTGGGGCGGCGCTCCGGTCGAAGTGGATTTAAAGCCCCTATATTTATAACAGTAGCGCCATCCACTTCCCTCCTCCTCCGTTCCACTATCGCGCTCGGCGCGACCAGCGCGATCAAGGCGCGATATCGACAGTGGCGCCGCCTGCGTCGGGCCTGCCGTGGCAGACGACAGCTAACGCGCTACCAGAGGAAATCCGAGGAAAACTTCGATCGCGCCCTGCGGAGACGTTTTTGAGGCGCGATTTTGCTTCGTCAATCAGTAACTGGTCTTAATAATGCCGTTTTGGAAGTAGCAACGCGACGATGCGAGACGGCGCAAATATCAAGTGTGCAGCAAGCGTTTGCGCACGCCGGATGGTAAACAAAAAAGCCTTTTGCCCTCGCCTTGTCGGTTGCGGCAACTTAAGGCGCAGCAGCATGCCATCACAACGAAGTTCTTGTCCCTAACACGTTTGATCCGTTTGTGCGTACAGCACTTTCGTCGCACAGGCCCGAGAATGGCAGTCGGAGCGCGCTGGAAAGAAAAAAATAAACAAAAGCACGACGCGAACTTCCACGTGACACGGATTGGCCAATGGGGGAGCGGAGGAGGCTGGGGCGACAGGAGGCGGCTAAGAGAGGGCGAGGAGGAAGCGCTGGGGTGAGCGCGGTGGCGGCAAGATCTAAGAATGGCGCTACTTTTATAAATATAGGGGCTTTAAGTGGATTGGGCCGCATCAAGGTCGCGCCGTTGGAAACTGCTGGCGATACTGCTCGGCAGGGTCATTCGTACTACTTCGCGCGCTGGTATTTGCGTTCAGACCGATCAAATGGACTTCATAATTGCATATGACATGTATTTATGCCTTAAGAATAAATTCCTTTTCTTTCTCTTATTTATTTATTTATTTTTTATTGTTTGCTAATGCCGCTCGGTGATTGCGCGTGCATTGCAGCCGCAGTGTCGGATTTCTTCTACTATGTTATTGTACTGTTCCCTTTGGAGAAAAATGTGTTTCTCGTTCTTCAAGCAGCATGTATCTCTCGTGTGTATTGTTGCGCATATAGTTTTCTATCTGTACGTCTTGCGAAACGCAGACGAAGCAACATATATGTAACCTTCCTGCTTGCCGCTTCAAACAAGTAAAGCATATCTGCCCCATCCGGCGCCTTGTACTTAGATTTACGGGAAGCATTGGTATAGATTTGAAAGAAAAAGAAGAGTAAACTGCAGTGCAACATTCCATTCAAGTTTCCGCCTTTCTCGCGTAACAGAATGCGGAATAATTGGTACGGGGTTTTTTATTGCAGTCGGACCTCGACCGCCGAAAACGGTTTTAGTTAGCCATTCTATATGCTAATCTCTGGCCGTATGCCGTACGTGGAATTTTTTTTCCAGTCGATACTTCAAAAAAGAAAAAAAAGAGAAAGAAAGCCTGCGTGGTAGCCTAATTAGTGCCTATATCGTGAATACGGCGTTTCGCTGCTTAACTGGAGCTCGCGGGTTCAATTCAGGTCGCGGAATTCGATGGGAACGAAATGGAAAAAGACTCGTGTACTTCTATTTAGGTGCGCGTTAAAGAACCCCAGGTGGCAAAAACTAAACCGGGTGCCTCATAATCATAACGTGGTTTTGCCACGTAAAACCGAAGAATTTGATTATATTAAAGAAAGAAAAAGAAAAAATTGCCGCGTATCTGCATGCTTCGCTGCAAATGTCGTCGAAAGACGATAGTCTTCTGCCGGCCGTACTACATGAGTGCTGGTCTGATCCGCGGCCACCCGTGATGCTGTTCTCGTACCATTTCCGTCCTGGCATGATAAATGCAATGGGGGTTTGTTTGAACAGATTTCATTTTACCGCATTATTTCATCAAGCGGCCATTTATGTTTTGCCCTGCCTCAGACAGGGCTTCCTTTATGTTGAATCGGCCGCATCTGGCTGGCATTGATAAAATTGAGGAGGCGCTGCGTGAGACATGGACGCCATCTGGCAATTCATCGGGAAACATGAGCTTGTGCAGAGGGTTTCCTTCCTCCATGGCAGAGGGCGCTCGTCGGTGCGCAGTCGGGGAACGTCGTTCGTCGGCGCGCATAGCATGGCATTTTCAGCGCAGCTTAAGAAACTAGGGTCTTTAGAGTTACGTATCTATGTATTTTCTATTAAAGGAACACACCTCCTAATACTTACCTAGTGATGTTGCGCCTCAGATATGTGTAATATTTACTTTGTGATCGATAACGTTCACAAGTATGAACAGCCGTACCAGTTTAAGTAGTGTGGGCGGTAAGCAAGTGGTCCAACTTTGGCCGGGTGGCTGAGTCGGGTGACAGACAGACAAACAGACAGACAGACAGACAGACAGACAGACCAAATTTTCAGCGTTTAAGTTCCCCAAGAAAGACTATCGTCTTTAAAAGCAGGTGGCTGCGTTCTTCGGCTTATTTCTGGGGGTGTAAACAACAAAAATTATTCTCGAGTCTGATTTCCGAGAAAAACATGTTACGCTCATCCTATATTTCATACATAAATGTAATGCCGTTCTTAAATGTATGACCGCTCAACTCTGCAGCTTGTATATTATAAACGGCTGCGTTAATCTGGTGCACTATGATAACGATCATAATGAAACAATTAAAGGAACGGCATGTCTCACATGCACGCAGAGATATGTGCAGATCTATTGAGTTCGTTGAAGAAGATAAGTGTACGTACCACATGGGGCAACCAGTTTTAATGGGTTGCAAACATGGTGAGGCTGTCAAACAGTTTTCCTTGTCTGAATCAAGTTAGCAGATTTACAGGCTGCACCAAAACGGGGCGTTTATATTGAATGCCAGCTAGGAACTTGTTAAGTAGGACGTAACACCCGGCCGTGCGTTAATTCTCTCAGGAACCGCGCCTCGGCGCAACAGCCGAGACTCTCCGGCAGCACAATCATTCGGAACAGTGCTCAGTTGCATCGTTCACTCACATTTGAGACTTCCATAGTGCTGTTATGCGTTACATTCGAACGGAAATGACTATTCGGCGTCGTAGAGTATATTGACACGTATACATGTTTATCTTTCACCGGTGGACGCTTTCCACCGGCTAACAAATGTTAAACGTTATCGCTCGGCGCAGGACGCGCCTGTGTCGGAGGTTTCTAGAACGTTATCGATGCTTCTTTCCGTTGCCTGTTTTCACAGACGCTTATGTTATCTGATTGGGTGACTGACGCGAATTGTCTTGAACTTTCTGGAAGACACGCTGGCATCAGGGATTAATCTAGAACCTTCGATGACTCAGGTATAAAAGCCGACGCGTTTCGCCGCTGATCAGATTTCGACGACCGCCGACTGTGTTCGCCGCTTTCGTTGTGCTTCGAGTGTAGCTTGCTTTTGTGGGCACAAGTTCGCCCAATAAACAACCAGTTTCGTCATACACAGTTTTGCGGCTGTTTTCTCTACCGTCACTACTACGTGACATCTGGTGGAGGTGCTAGTGCGTTCATGCAGCGAACGCGCCCGCAAAGCCGTGACCCAAGCCCGAAACCGGAGGACAGCGCCAACGTCACCAAGGACCAGTGAGCTAGCCGTAGGCAGCAAGGACTTCTGCCGGAGTACGGACTTCTTCCCGAGAAGGCCACAGCGACCAAGAGGACAAAAGTCATGACCTCGGCAGCAGCTACCATGACAGCCCCTGCGCCAACATCTGCAATCGTGATGCAACAACCCAGGGAGCCGCCGACTTTCCGCGGATCGCCATGTGAAGACCCCGAAAGCTGGCTGGAGGCATACGACCGGGTCGCTACGTTCAACAAGTGGGACTGCGACGACAAGCTGCGCCATGTTTACTTCTCGCTTGAAGACGGCGCCAGAACCTGGTTCGAGAATAGGGAGCGTGCACTAACAACCTGGGACCTGTTCCGAGCCGCATTCCTGGACACCTTCACGAGCGTCGTCCGTAAAGAAAGAGCTGCAGCCTTGTTGGAAAACCGTGTACAGCTCCCGAATGAGAGCATCGGTATGTACACTGAAGAAATGACTCGATTATTCCGGCACGCCGACCCCGCTATGCCAGAAGACAAGAAAGTTCGCTTGCTCATGCGGGGCGTTAAGCAGGAGCTATTTGCCGGACTGGTGCGGAATCCACCAACGACAGTCCAAGACTTCCTCTCGGAGGCTACGACGATCGAGAAAGCACTGGACATGCGCAACCGGCAATACAATCGCCGTTCGACGCCACAGTACGCCGAAGTCCAAGGACTCTCCCACGACCTACGAGACACCATCAGGGCGATAGTACGCGAAGAGCTGCAGAAGTTGCTACCGTCGTCGCAGCCTCAAGTTGCTTCCATCGCCGATATCGTGCGGGAGGAAATACAGCAATCCCTAGGACTTCCCGAATCGCCGCAACCCGAGCCGGAAGCGATGACCTACGCCGCCGTCGCCCGTCGTCAAGGCCCCCCTCCACGCTCGCGCCAGGGCCCCGTAACGCCGCAGTTCCGTCGTCCACCGCCGCCCCCGCCAGCATGCCCGCCCGTCACCCAGCGCAGTTACCAAAGGAAGACGGACATTTGGCGCCCCCCCGACCACCGCCCGCTCTGCTATCACTGCGGGGAAGCCGGCCATGTCTACCGCCGATGCCCATACCGCGAGATGGGCCTACGAGGGTTCGCCGTCAACGCGCCGCGTCCAGTGCGGGGTGAACGACCGCGCGACATTGCCGACTACCTCGCCGGAGCCCAGTGGCAACCCCGACGACCCTCACGCTCGCCGTCACCAGGCCGCTACATCTCGCCGCATCGTCGTCAGTACACCGGTCCCACCCGGGGCCGATCTCCCAGCCCTTACCGGGGAAACTAAAGGCAGCAACCGATGGAGGTGCGGTTGCTGTACGACGCAATGCCGAAGATCCTCCGCCGACGACGACGACGATTCGCGAATCATTACGACGAGATATCAGCACGCCGCCTAGCAACAGCCTTGACAGCACTTCGCCGCCGCAAGAAGAGCGGCCGACGCGACGTAGCAGCAGAGGAGCAAGCCGACGCAGCCGTGATCAGACGCCTCGACTTAACCGTAATGCTAGACGACGATCTACCGACTTAGACGTGCTCATCGATGGTCATAACGTCACCGCTCTCGTCGACACTGGCGCCGACTATTCCGTCTTCAGTGGCGCGTTCGCCGCCAAGTTAAAGAAGGTGAAGACGGCCTGGCAAGGACCTGATATCCGGACAGCTGGAGGCCACCTAATAACGCCGGCTGGAATCTGCACAGCCGGAGTCACGGTAAACAACCGCACTTACCCGGCGAGCTTCGTAATCCTGCAGCACTGCTCCAGGGATGTCATCCTAGGCATGGACTTTCTAAACCAATACGGTGCAGTCATCGACTTAAGATCCAAGTCGATAACGCTTTCAACGCACAACGCGCTACCACCGGATACAAGCATAAGTTACCATGCCTTGAATGTGCTTGAAGAACAAGTCACCATTCCGCCTCGCTCCAGCGTAATGATTTCCGTCGGTACCGAAGTGCCTGCAGACATGGAGGGCATCATCGAGGGCGATCATCACCTACTGCTCGACCGTGAAATTTGCGTCGCTAGAGGCATAGCTCAGCTACGTGCAGGGAAAGCAAGGGTGATGGTCACGAACTTCAGCCCTGAATACAAGCACATTAACAAAGGCACCACGGTCGCCTACATCGACAAAATAGTACAAGCCAGCACTGCTTTCGCCTTCACGGATTCCAGTGCACCTGCAACGACGACTATAATACCTGAGCCAACTTTCGACGTCAATCAGAACCTTCCCAGGCATAAGAAAGAACAACTAAAAGCTCTGCTCCTGCAATACAAGGACTGCTTCTCGTCGTCGTCAAAAGTTCGACAAACCCCTGTCGCCAAGCACCGCATCATCACCGACGAAAATGTCTGCCCACTCCGTCAGAGCCCGTACCGAGTTTCGGCGCGCGAACGTGAAGCCATAAGGCACCAAGTCGACGAAATGCTACGCGACGACATCATCCAGCCGTCCAAGAGTCCGTGGGCGTCCCCCGTGGTGTTAGTGAAGAAGAAGGATGGAACCCTACGTTTCTGCGTCGATTATCGTCGCCTCAACAAGATCACGAAGAAGGACGTATACCCCCTCCCACGGATTGACGACGCCTTGGATCGACTCTACAACGCAAAGTATTTTTCGTCGATGGACCTCAAAACCGGCTACTGGCAAATCGAAGTCGACGAGAGGGACCGGGAAAAGACTGCCTTTATAACACCAGACGGACTGTTCCAGTTCAAGGTCATGCCGTTTGGTCTTTGCTCGGCACCTGCGACTTTCCAACGCGTCATGGATACAGTACTGGCAGGCTTGAAATGGCAGACTTGCCTTGTCTATTTGGACGACGTCGTTGTGTTTGCCTCAAGCTTCGAAGAACACCTGCGGCGCCTTGAAACAGTTCTTCAAGCAATCAAAACCTCCGGACTCACGTTAAAGCCAGAAAAGTGCCGCTTCGCATATGAGGAGCTCTTGTTTTTGGGCCACGTAACCAACAAGTCTGGAGTGCGCCCCGACCCTCAGAAAACTGCGGCCATCTCCAACTTTCCTCCGCCCGCTGACAAGAAGGCAGTGCGTAGATTTCTTGGACTGTGCGCCTATTACAGGCGCTTCGTCAAGAATTTTTCACGGATCGCTGAGCCACTGACGTATCTCACGAAGGCCGACGTCGAGTTCAAGTGGGAGACGCCGCAAGTCGAAGCATTTGAAGAACTGAAGCGACGCCTGCAATCGCCGCCAATACTTGCGCATTTCGACGAAAACGCCGATACCGAAGTCCACACCGACGCAAGCAGCGTAGGACTCGGCGCCGTTCTTGTGCAGAGGACTGACGGACTAGAAAGGGTTGTAAGTTACGCTAGCCGGTCGCTATCGAAGGCGGAATCAAATTATTCCACAACAGAAAAGGAGTGCCTCGCCATCATCTGGGCTACATCAAAGTTTCGCCCCTACCTCTATGGCAGGCCCTTCAAAGTTGAGCGACCACCACGCCTTGTGTTGGCTAGCTAACTTGAAGGATCCTTCAGGTCGCCTCGCACGATGGAGTCTGAGACTTCAAGCATTCGACATCACCGTCGTTTACAAGTCCGGGCGAAAGCACTCTGACGCCGACTGCTTGTCTCGCGCCCCCGTCGAACCGCCGCCACAGGACGACCCGGATGACGACACTTTCTTGGGACCCATCAGTGCCGACGAATTCGCCGAACAACAGCGAGCCGACCCGGAACTAAGGAGCCTTGTAGACTACCTGGAAGGCAAGACCGTCATTGTGCCGAAGGTGTTCAGGCGAGGATTGGCGTCGTTTTTCTTGCAAAACGACATTCTTCTAAAGAAGAACTTCTCGCCTCTCCGAGCCAACTACCTCCTCGTGGTACCCTCAGCATTGCGTCCAGAGGTTCTGCAAGCTCTCCATGACGACCCAACGGCTGGACACCTCGGTTTTTCCCGCACGCTCGCGAGGATACAAGAAAAATACTACTGGCCTCGCCTCTCTGCCGACGTCGCCCATTACGTAAGGACATGCCGAGACTGTCAGCGACGCAAAACACCGCCGACAAGGCCAGCCGGACTACTACAGCCGATCGAGCCACCTCGCCGACCGTTCCAGCAGATCGGGATGGACTTACTGGGGCCTTTTCCGACGTCGACGTCCGGGAATAAATGGATCGTCGTAGCTACGGACTACCTCACCCGCTACGCCGAAACAAAAGCCTTGCCCAAAGGCAGTGCCGCCGAGGTAGCCCGATTCTTCGTTGAGAACATCCTCCTGCGTCACGGTGCCCCAGAAGTCCTCATCACCGACAGAGGTACGGCCTTCATGGCTGAACTAACTCAAGCCATCCTGCGCTACAGCCAGACAAGCCATCGCCTGACCACCGCCTACCACCCGCAGACGAATGGCCTCACTGAGCGCCTAAATAAGACCATCGCCGACATGCTGGCAATGTACGTCGACGTCGAACACAAGACGTGGGATGCCATCCTTCCGTACGTGACCTTCGCATACAACACGGCCATGCAAGAAACGACGCACATGGCGCCATTCAACCTGGTCTACGGAAGGAACCCGGCAACGACGCTTGACGCCATGCTACCGGACGTCACCGACGAAGAAAATCTCGACGTTGCCACCTATTTGCAACGTGCCGAAGAAGATCGACAGCTCGCCCGCTTGCGCATCAAGAACCAGCAGAGGACCGACAGCCGACACTACAATCTTCGACGACGCAACGTCGAGTACCAGCCCGGCGACCGTGTTTGGGTCTGGACTCCGATACGCCAACGAGGACTTAGCGAGAAACTGTTGCGTCGCTATTTCGGACCATATAAGATAATCCGACGTATTGGCGCACTAGACTATGAGGTCGTGCCAGACGGCATTTCGCAATCACAGCGGCGCGGGGCACGACCTGAAGTCATCCATGTGGTGCGTCTTAAACCTTTCTACGCCCGCTGACGACGTTAGGTACTTTGTTACTTTGTTATTGTTGTTTTTTTGTTTATAATGCATTGTTTTGTTTTCGCTTTCGTGCTTGTAGCATCGGGACGATGCTTTTTAAGGGGAGGGTATTGACAAGTATACATGTTTATCTTTCACCGGTGGCCGCTTTCCACCGGCTAACAAATGTTAAACGTTATCGCTCGGCGCAGGACGCGCCTGTGTCGGAGGTTTCTAGAACGTTATCGATGCTTCTTTCCGTTGCCTGTTTTCACAGACGCTTATGTTATCTGATTGAGTGACTGACGCGAATTGTCTAGAACTTTCTGGAAGACACGCGGGCATCAGGGATTAATCTAGAACCTTCGATGACTCAGGTATAAAAGCCGACGCGTTTCGCCGCTGATCAGATTTCGACGACCGCCGACTGTGTTCGCCGCTTTCGTTGTGCTTCGAGTGTAGCTTGCTTTTGTGGGCACAAGTTCGCCCAATAAACAGCCAGTTTCGTCATACACAGTTTTGCGGCTGTTTTCTCTACCGTCACTACTACGTGACAATATCAATGACACTTGCGCGCGCGCACACACACACACACACACACACACACACATATATATATATATATATATATATATATATATATATATATATATATATATATATATATATACACCATGGGTTTGCCTGCTATGCATATTATTGCTGTGGATGAGAGTTTTATTTCCAGTATACTAATAAGTGTATTTGTTACTGCAAACACGTGCGCTTATTCCGGTCGGGAGTTCTCACTTTTTCAATTATTGCATTTAAAATATTTGTTATTTTACCTTATATATATATATATATCGTAAATATATATGTCTATGTACCCTTTGATATAGTTACCTAGAAATACATTGGTCATTCTTCACGCCACGCAGCTAATAAACCTGGTTTATTTGACTCTAATATTGTTTTCTTCGATCATTGTCCCTGATCAATATCCACCAACAAGAAGCGCGTGTAAAATGACACGATATCAATAATAAAATTTTCTTACGTAGCTTTCATGGTGCGGAGATACCAGTTACTTTTAGAATACAGTGGTAAAAACAGCAGTTCACCTGGCTAAAACTACACTTGGCACTGGCCGTCAAGAGTCATGGGCGCACCGAAGCAACTAAACCGTTAAAAATATGTACTGCACAGAGGTTCTGCGAGAAAAACTGGGCGTCCGCCAGCGTCCGCGTAGCAAACGCGCGCTCGCTAGCAGACAACGCGCTTGACAACGACAACAAAATTGAAGACGTCGCGTTGTATAATCTATGCCTCAAATATATATGTTTGGCATATTGGTGTAAACATAAATTTGCAGTTGAACTAAAGCGCTATTTAAGAGCGTACTATGCGCAATCGGCCTCGGCGCCCGCAGCGAAAGTACGTTGAATATGCCACGGAGCGCGTCTCCGCTCCAATCCAGTTCGCTCGCAGCGCCCTCGCACTATTTTTCCACACGCGGCGTCTCAGCGGCAGAGCGCCGTTCGGCCCACTCGACCATTGTCTACATGGAGGTAAAAAGTTGTCGCAGTTTCACCTGAAAGGCGAAGCATCAGTTGCGATAGCAAATTTGTAGAGAGCTATACGGAGTAATGATATTAGCTTTATCAGCTGTATAAACTTGGACATGCAGCAGCACCGGCAACACGCAGAACTGTTGTCGACGCCGTCGGCGTTTTGCCTGCGTTCGCTCAAAATGCGTGCGGCGTTGGTGACTGTTGCCGGAGCCTCTGATATAAATAGGCACTTGGTGCCGCAGCTAAACGTCGCCTCCCTTCCCTCCCCCTCCCCCACGGCCTTTCGTGCGTCGGAAGAAGGCACGTTTGCTCTACATATATGGTGATTGTAGAGGAGGAAAGAGACGCCTAATCCTGCAGCCCTTAAGGGAGCACAGAGCAGAACGCGCGTTTGTTCTCCGCCGTGCGTTCATTCCCCGTGAAAGCGCGCGTCCCTCGCGGCCTTTCACTCGCACATACAGCGTTCGGCGCGTGGCGACGATTTCATCTCCATTGACGTCATACGGAACCTCACGGCGACGGCGACGCCGACGGCAGAAATCTGCTTTTGAGTGTCCATATAATTGCTATCGCAATAAAAATACTAGGAGGGAGCGTCACGTGATTCCGCTAGCCTCGGCAAGCCAACCTCCTCTGAAGCCACACCTCCCTCTCTCAGGGGCCCCGTGCGCGGTGCCTTATGGGGCGGAAAAGGCCCACAAGGTTGCCGGAACATTCGTGATTGTTTGGTACGTGGTAACTTTTAGTGGCGCCTGCCGTCACTGGCTTGGAGGCCCGTATGCGGGTGGTGGTTTTCTGCTACTGCGCGCGTCGTTCTTCGCTTCAAATGCGATGCCTTGAAACGTGGAGCAAGACTGGGGCGTCTGACTCATGAAGACAGAAAATTTTCAAGGCGTCACTTGCGCTTACCACCGCGGTTAGTGGAGTTGCCAGCGCTCGCGGCTCGAAACCCGTCCAGACGCCCGAGTGTGGTCTATTTTTCCTACGGACTCAAGTTTCGTCAAATCAGCCGTTGTGCACCTTAAGCTGTGGTGCGTATTATCTTGCTAATTTTTGGTCAGGCTGTCTTGCACCTAGAAAGAAACGAGATGTCTTGAGGGACACTTTTTTTTGTCGCATTTTCGCTTAATAAAAGGCTGGTGTGCGTGTTTTATTTTGAGAGAAATAATTTTTGTCACGCTGTCTTGCACCTAGGAAGAAACGAGATGTTTTGAAGGACACTTTTTTGTCGCATTTTCGCTTAATAAAAGGCTCTGGTGGGCGTGTTTTATTTTGAGAGAAATAAATAGCATTAGCCTGCATTCTAAACGCCGAAGTAATCGCCGTTTATTCAGATTTGCGTGTACTATTTTGCAAGATTCTGTGGTGCGACGACGCTGTTGAGACGCGCCTCGGGGATCAATTTTCGTTATATAATAAAGCAAATGGACGGGATTTGTGCATTATCTAGAGTTTATTCAGCTGTTTCCGAATGCGAGCATAACCCCACAGCATAATTATGTCCTAGAATCAAAAACTGCCAGGGGGACCCTTCTTCCTCTGCTAGTGTGAAACGGCATGAAAACTGAATACATAGCGGCAAGGGAAAAATGGCAGCATTCATTTGCACTTGTGGATTCATTGTGTTGCTCGTGTACTTGTACTATTGAAAGCACATTTTTATGACAACAGTAATTGTTTAATTCTTTATTCAGTGTTTATTGCACCTATAGAAGCCAGAAGATTTCACACAAATACAGAAAGAAGCCACATTTATAATTTAAATGAAGTACATTGCAAAGATAATACACAAAAGAAAATTATAAACAGCAAGTAGGAAAACTTATTGTGCCACTGCTCTTCGGTATCAGTATTAGCATACTTGTATGCCACAGGGCATTTGTATAATAATGTTATACAAAGTAAACTATATCACACGTAGTATTGATACCTTTAATAAAACTGGTCAATGGGATCAGCTGTCCTTGAATGTAGCTGCAGTTTTGCTTACAATGCCTTGTATGCAACGCCTTCAATACAGGGCTATAATTGTATAATATTTATATCTGCGCTGTCCTCACAAATATCGAAAGGCTTCGGTGATTGTGCTTGTCAGAAAAGTAAGCAATACATATGCAGAAATTTAAAAAAGAGTGGTAGTTCACAAAGTCAAGGTTGAAACAATTGATGTGAGGTCAGACCCACAAAGTAAGTATGTCAACATTAAAATACAATGCATTTTACTGCAAGTAAAATGTACAACAAAGCTTATGTTGTATCACATACCTACAAAAATGTTAGCACCGTCGAAGCTGAGCCAACACACCGCAATTAGGACGCGATGGCTCTATTACGTTGTGAACCTCAAATGAATGAATATTTCATGGTATTTAAAACACTCATTGAGTGGTATACACCAAATGTTTGTGGTTACAGTGAATCTGGCATCATAAAAGGCTATTGTAAAGCAAGTGAACAGAGTGAGCACATTAAATTATTTAAATAGTAACACCAACGGTATTCCAGGTGGCAGTGGCAAATTTCCACAAAAATCAGGTAAAAGACATACAGGATAAACATTAAAAAAACATTGTCATCCTCAAGCGTATATCTAGCTCACACATAATCCATTGAGAGCATTCACAGCATGTCCATGTCATCACACAGTTTACTCTAGTGAAAGGTAGGCCAGCTAACCTACCGTCATTGTCCACACTGTTTAGCTTGGGCTGAACAGAACAATTGTTTAAGCATAATTTGCATGCAGGCGATTCAAGCTACAGCATTCAGCAAGACAACGAACATTTACTTGCAGAATTTACAATAAGGTATCACATTTTCCCTCTACAAAAGTTTGACATCTGCATACAACGCTCTTGAACAATATATGCACTTTACAAAGTCACTCAAAAAACAAATAAACGCCTTAACATAAAACCTGGTGGCACAGCTGAAGTTGATGGATAAAGGAATTAATTGTGTGGGCCATCATGAACATTATTCACCCACGAGAAAACTTGTGTAGCAATTCTTCCAGTACTGCGAGTCGCAGGCACCCAAGCTCAGCCACATTGCCTGGGTCAGCAGAGTAACCATGATCCTGTAAAATTGCTTCTGTGAGTGGTTCACTGGCTGCAGGGCTTCTCTGAGGGGCAGTGAGGTTAATTACATCGATGGAGTATGTTTTTTTCAGAGGAGCATACAAAGCGAATTTCGATGTGTTCCAATAGAAAGCAATTTCCGCCATCAATGTCCTTGACCTGATTACGAACTATCAGACGCTTCAATGCTGCTGCAAACTGCTTTGCTGTTGGGTTGTCATTGCAGCCCCCAAATGATTTTATTGCAGCAAAAAAGTAACTCAAGGTGGTCCTGACTGAGCTTGGAAGTCGGAAGATATGCCAATAGGCCATTTTCTGTAACCAAGTGGTTGTATGGACGGTTGTCTACGCACACCACAAAGCAAATGAAGCCTGTCTTTTGGTTGGTCCCTGTAATTAGTTTACCAGCTGCAGACTCCCTAAGCGAGCAAAAGTAGGCCATAAGTTCTTTGACATACGCAGTGACAGGAGCCACATTTTCAGGACACAGCGGTCTTTTCGATTCTTCTTGCCTTGGATGTCTTGAATTTAAAATGTCAAATGCATTTTTGACATGTCTGATAAACTCTCCTGTTGGCAAGGAATTTTTAAATTTTGATTTTTTTTGAGCTCTGCAGTCACCAAGACCATCTGCTACCGATTGACTAAACGTTTGAGCCAACAATGAGACTTTCATGGGCTGGCTTTTCCAGGTAATATGTGCTTGTCTAAGTTTGTTTGCCAAATGTAGGCCCTCTGTGTACTGGATTTCATGCAGCTCATCAATGTGCTTCAACAATATGAACTGTTTGTTCGTATCACAATAGCCTTTTTATCAAACAGGGTGTACCGCTGTAGCTTCAACATGTGACAGGGATCCAACATGGCAAAGAAAAGCTTTTTTTGTCACTGGATGTGGAAAAGAAGCATCCAGCTCAGTCGGGTCCATCTTGCAGCCAAGGCTGTGCAGCAATGACAAATTCGCTGCAGCGCCATCGCAGCTCAAACTCACAATGTGTGCACCTTTTCGTGAGCGAAGCTAGCAGCTTGCAGCACCAAATTGCGCCTCTGCTCACCACCAAGGTCATGCACTAGAAAGTAGCCAATCGGCAGCTTCCATCTGCCATTGATTGCAACAAGCATTAAAACAAATGCATCTTAGGCAACTGGAAAGCAGTCATCATTGACATCAATGCCCATGTCAACATATCCATGGAAGCTTTTCCCATCCCACACTACTTCTTTGAATGGCCATCTCATCCACAACCAGATTGCATAATGTGGAGAGCCGTGCTTTACCTTGATAGCCAATGCAGTCATTGCCTCTTTTGAAAAGTCAGCAGCCCTATCAATGGATTGATATCATTTACACAGTGTCTTTGGATGGGGAGGCATGTGTGGAAAACAGCTCGTACATATCTGTATGCTCTAGGGGAATAAAAATGCAAAGTCAGTGCAAATGGCCTGAGCTCTGGCGAGTAAGCGGGTGACATTGCTGGCACCAGACTTAAGTGGCAGTTGACGCATGAGCAAGTATATTTTGCCCCACCAAGACTCTGTAATATGGCGACATCCTCATTTCCTAGAATGCGATTGTCAGATAAATCTTCTATGACATTTTCGAGATGAGCAACCTTTTGAAAACTGTTGATGGGATTGCCGTAGAGTCTTCATCTTCTTCTTGGTCGCAGTTTGTAATTGTGTAACGCCATACTTCATGCCTCAGAAAGGCCTTTTCAGGTGCGTCTTCTGCTGGCTGTGGCTGCAAAATATCACGCGCTGTAACAGGTGCATGAGCGACCAACATGACACAAAGCACGTACGCAGAACAAATTAATTGTTGTGGCATACACTCTTGTGCAAGCTATGAAGAATATAATGCTTAATTTTAGGTCATTACATTGCTAACGACGGTTTCCGTTTACACTTTTGTGAACTTAAAAACTGTGGGGGCATAAAACTGCCATCCACACGAGCTTGCTAGTGCCACTTAATTTTGTTTGTTTATTTATTTGCTAAATACTGCAGGCCCATCTGGGCCCAGGCAGGAAAGATAGAAGTACAAAACAACTAACACAGAAGAGGCCAATGTAGCATAGTTCAATGAGAGATGTTTTAAAGAAGCCTTTTAGTTTGAGTGGGCAAAATATACTGAGCTCATATATCACGGCTCATTGTGACCGATCGAACATATAAAGAGCATAGAAAATTGTGAAAAACCTGTTGATCTTCTAGTTATTGTGTCATTTGAATGGAAAAGAAAAATTGAAACAGGATTATTGGCCGATAATTGGTGTTTAATGCAAACCCTGAGGAAACTCATACCGCTGCGAACAAATATGAATGTTTCAGTATTTAATTAGATGGTTGCCATGATCATAAATGTTAGTGTCCAAGTGCAGTTCACTGAGTGACATTTATTATGCTTGAGCTATTAAACAGTTGCCACGAAAATATATGCCACTTCACTTGCAGCTACCTAAGGAAACAAGTATGTAAAAATTGTAGTGGTCGAGTATTATCCTCACCATAGTATGCCTTGCTGTTCGAGGTGTCGCTGGGTTGTGTGTAGGCAGTGCTGCAGAAGCTTCACCCTTGAGCGTCCTGGAGGGCCTTGGACTGGGAGACTGGACAAAATACACCAAGTGCAATGAGGAGGGACTGCTTACTGCAACATAACTTGAAATTGCTGACCGTGCAAACGAAACACCAGATGCACAGTTGAAGCTAAAACCAGGGACTAATAGCGGCACCATTGGCTTCATTTAAAATTTAAGCACAATAATGACCAGCAAGCAGGACATTGTTAGGGAGATCAGTGGCTGTGGCTATATACTGTATTTTTTATCTGCTGTCCCAAAAAATGTTGATAAAGCTTACCAGCACAGTTGGCATGTTATAAATTTTATTACTGTTGTAAATGTTGGAGCCTAGCAAGGGTGTTAATTATGTGTGTAATGAGAGGACATGGCTGAAGTATAATTCAGAGAAGGAGTGAGTTTTCCTTATTCCAACTTTACTGAAAAAAAGTGGTTTTTTATCTTACATAACACTGCTTTGCTGCAGTTTGTTTTATTTTCCTTATCTTGTACTTATCCTAGATTGACTAAAATGAGATTATGATGTAGCATATATGGCTTTCATTCATTAGCACTTGCTTTTGCCAGTGTTAACAATGAAATTTGAACGCAGTATGCTTGTCACCTGTGTCAAAAAAGGGCTTGTAATGTAGCCAATGATAGGTTGAACTAGTTCTATCTTTCTCTTCATTCTGAGAATTACTAATAGATCTTTTAAATCTGTCGAAAACATCTTACAAAAAGCTGTATGACAGTCTCATATGCATTTTTGAAACTTAAATAATTACTTTAAAGGTGAAATCCAAAATATATATTAAAGGGAAACACTAGATTTTTGCAAAGCAGATTAGAACATGAATCAACCAAGGCACACACTGTGAGAAAATGTCTTAAGCAAGCTCTGTGATCATTACGACAATCAAACATGCCAGGACATGTTGGATTTCGGAAGGCTCATCAGCGATGTCTGAATCAGTCAAGGACGCGCTAGCAGATGTAGCAGTACCCTCTGCTAGCACATCAATCAGACAAGCCCTCAGAGATGTCCATATCCATTGTGGCTTGAGAGAGACCTGCCTGAATATAAGAAAAGCATATTTCACTTCAGGAATGGTGGGGGACATCTACCACAGTCATGAAAAAGGTATGATCAAACTGGAAACATGCATTATGGCTGCATACAGCTGTGCACCAACTTACTGGCTCAACTTGATGCTGTTATGTTCCCGTGGATGTAGCTGCTTCACTTTAAGGTTGACTCATTGCTGTGGCATTGTCCTTTGCAAGCGTCTGCAGTTAAAGAATAACCCACCAGATATTTTTAAGGTCCAACAATAACATTTGCTGTGGAATGCATTTACACAACCTTTGCAGAGTCATGCAAAAGACCTCGCATGATCTGTGCATGCTTTCCCTACACACCGCATCCCCTTGTGTAGAAAACTATCTTTGATCTAAGTGTGCATTGTAAAATACACATACAGCTAATTGAATCTCGGGGGAAATGGAGCTGTAGTAACCTTTGCAGTGCATGTTTCACACAAATATATCAAAGATATAGCTGTAACACATACATAATGTAATGCAATGCCCCCTCTGTAATGCCTCCAGGCCTTCAGGGTACTACTAATAAATGAATGAAAATGATGTTCACATCCTGTAATTTAAAGTAAAACTGTGTTATTTCATCTCAACTGTTATTTACCTGTTGTTTAAAATATGTCAACCAACGTCATATCTTCTGAAAAAAAAAGAAAATGATATTTAGCCTCAACATGGGGAGGGATTGAACTTTGCAACATGATGTTTGAACTTTGCACTCACGTACAAGCCGAGTTACTACGAGCAGAATATTCTCTACAAAATTATTGTTCTTGGCAACTATTGCAAAACTTGGTATGTTATGTGAAGACTAATCGTTCATGGTTTCTTCAATTAATTAGTTTTATTGCAATTTTGATTGTTTTCAGCCACAAGAAATACATACAAAATTCAGTCAATAATAATTTTTATAGCAGGAAATGTAATTCTTCGACAATAAATAGCTTCACATCGTACCTTTTTAGGAGTGTACGCTAGCTGATAAAAGTACTTTAAAGAGAAATAAATGTTTAACACTTAGTGGGAATTATGACAAAGTTGGAAAAAAATGGCTTGAATAGTATTGCACCACTATTTCGTCAGTTATAATTCACACGAGCACGTAGTCACTAACGATCGCGAATATTGCAGTTCCATTTTCATAAATAAAAGAAACGTTCATTGTGCTTACCTATGGAAGGACAGGCCATCGCGCCGATTTTCTGTTCGATTAGGGCATCCTGGCACAAAACACTTCATCACGCAGGTGCGCCTACTGCTGACGGGAGTTCTCGCCGGTCTGCTAAGAGGCCGAAGACTTTGAGCAGATCTCGAACAACAGTGTCGACTGCGCTACGGGCCGGCACGGCCCTAAATATGTTCGGAGTCTCTGGCTCGCCAGTCCATCCTTGGGCACAAGACGGGACGCATTTTTTTCCCGTAGGGACAGTCGCTTCGGACCCTGTACGCTCGCTTAATCGCGTGCACATTTTAGCGGGGCGAAAGGCATCATTGTTTCCCAGAAGACGTCGTCAAACGCAACGAATCGTCGTCGGAAGGGCGGCTTGGTTGCCTTCACACGTTTGCAGGGCGAAAGGTTCCCTCGTTTCCCTGAAACCACACCGAAACGCAACCAGTCGTCCTTGAGGTGGTCCTCCCGGGTTGTTCGGCGCAATGCCGGTTAACCGACGCCTTCGTTTCGCAACAGCCTTGGCGCCTGTCTGCTAATTAGCGGCGAGACTCAACTGCTTCACACACTCGAATTCCTTCACTAACCTCGGCGCGCGTTTGCCACGCCGAGTATGTGCGCATATTCCGAAACCACCGCAGCAGACGAAACCGAAGCCACCGAAGCGAGCCGAGTAAAATCTACCGCTTGCCTATCACGTGAGGGCCTATTTCCCATCATCCCATTCCTCTAAATTTTTATGACTAGAAAGCTGCTGACCCGCGCGTGGCCCTGCGAAGTCAAGTGGAGAGCGCATGCTGCCAACGCACGGAAGTGACGTCAGAAAGTGTGGCCGTGATCGTGACGTTGTTTAACAAGTATGGCGTTTCCGGTTTATAATTTTGCGCGCGATGCAGTGCATGCTGCGGAGCTGCTTCAATTATGGTTTCTTAGTGTAATGTGTGCTAGAATATTCTTCTGTCTAGTTGCGTTGGAAGAGCTGGATCGTGTCCGAGCTGCGATCACGAGCGACACAGGGCGCAAACCTGGAGCCGCTCGTTTCTTACGCCTTGCAGTGCGTTATGGTTGGTATCGCGTGGTCTTGTGCATTCCGTTTTTCAGTACTGTTGCTCTTGTTTGTTGAATTTGCTGTTGTGAATTAGGCGCATGTGTGCTCCCAGCTAGGCAGCACTTTTTGTCTGATGGTGTAAAGGTTTAAACTCGTTTTAAACGCTTGTTGCTGCCGTTGCCGCTTAGGTTGGCATCGATCAGGAAACATTTCGTTTCCTCCTCGTGAGACTTGTACGTTGCAGATAATGCCGAGTAAGTGAGCTGTTGCATACTTCTTTATGGCACTCGATGTAGCGTTTACCTCTACTGTTGCTTGCCTTGCATGTTCTGTTTCCCTGTTTATCTCGGATTTTGGTTGCTAGCGAATCACGCCTTGCTTGAGCAAGTCTCGCCACAGTTCGAAAAGCACATGTTGAGTACCCGAATATAGCGATAAAGACAAATGTTGGGGAACGTGGCCCAGCCGCTGATAGTTCTACTCGGGCCCAATTTTGCTGTAAAGTTTAGCTGCCTTGAAAACCAGAAATTGCTTAGATTTATTCCAGCTAGCTTGCTAAGCTGCTATCTAGCATTACTTCTTTTGGTGCTATGCGAGGTACTATGCTTGTAGAAATATACATCTTGTATGCAAACACGACGTAGGTTTTTGCAGGAACCTGCACTATGTTGTAGATGTAATATGCATGCAAATATGACCGGTGTAGGTTTGCAGGCCCATGTCACTCTCAAGCAAATGGCAAGTTTCCATTGTATGAATCTTCCTGCACTTTGCTGCACTTCACAGGGTTGTTTGGTTATTCCTTGATCTGTACAATAGAATGCTGATAAGTCTTGAGCCTTACCCTGATCCTCTTGTCTAACAAAAAAGTTTTAGGCCATTAGGACATCTATCTGAGTGACAATGTGACAATTTTTGCCTCTATAACCGTTCTTTTCTCCCATATTTATCAGTAAAGTTGTCAACCACTCGTGACTTTGTTCAGAGTGCCGTGCAGTGACAGAATTTCTCTCGAAAAGAAAAGCCCGTGAAGAAAAAATTTGAGACTCGATAGGACTTCCTCTGGGCAAGTTGGTGAAGTCTGCTAAACAATGTTCTTGTGTGCAAAAATATATTTACACCGGAAGAACACATGCACACGAAAGTGCGAACTACAAACTGATTTAAGATTCAAAGGATGGAACATACGGTGCAAATTTTGTGCACACACAAGACATGAATGTTTTGACAGTGCTAGTTTGTCTCGTAATGCTACAAAGCGGCTTAAACAAGTGCATCTCTGGGGAATATAAGGTAATTGAAGTGTTACTAACATGTGCAGGATCTTTCTGATAACGTTGCCTTCATGAGCTCATGTGCTGGTTTGGTGCTGCTTGTGCCCAAGTCATAATGTGCGAAAGCACGGCTCACGTGAGCAGGCCTTGCAACGAACGTGGCACCACCCAGTTATTTCAAATAAATAGTTTGAATGAATGCTCCCTCAGAAAGTCATTTAAGCATTGGCCCGTTTAGCCCACATACAACTTGCCACAGCTGAGAGTATCTCATAGACCACAGCACAGTGCACGAAATGGTTGGCATGATTTCATACACCCTTGTCTCGTGTACGAGAACACATTTGGGCTAATTTGACGGGCATAAAAAAACAACTGGGACATCGTACCTAGCAGGCACGACCTGAAATCTGTGGCAAAATTTGTGTACATATTGTCACGTGCCTTGTGAGAGAACGGGCGACGTGACGTTTATTGAGGGTAGCAGCTCCTGAAAAACACGATGCTGGGAGCTGGCTATCGAGCGGGCGGAGAAGCATGCGCACTTCTTGTCCATGCCTGCCTTTTAGCACTGTACCCACTACTGCTGGTGGCAATATGGAACCTCAGGTCTTGTGGCGTCTGTACCTGACATCTGATTGGCAAGTCCTTTTCAGCTGTCTCTGCAGCTTTCAAAGAATGGATCCGGCCCATGGCATGCATGATCTATAGGGTTAACTGCTTTTAAAAGGCTGTCCATCTGATCTGCCTCATTTGTTCATCAGTGATAAATTGACAGCTGTACTGTAGCACCCACTTACTACAGATAGTTCAAGGTGATCCCTTTTGGTCACTTTACCTGCAGAAATTTGGATTTTCTTAGGCCGAGGGAACAAATGTCTTCACTTTTCTTAGTTTTGAGATTGTACAAAAATAAGCGTGTGTCAATTCATTAAGAGTAGCCCACAAAAATAATTTGCCTTCATAATAGCATATACGTTCCTGACACTGCCGGGGCAGCGTGTCGGAGCAAGAACTATCAGTGCCTCGCGCAGCAAGTTGAGTCAACACTGGCATGGACGAACTGTTCTGCCAGCATTGTGCTAGCAGTGACCTGCATGCATGCTCTTTGTATAGGAACAGAATGGAGCGAAAAGCCAATAGCAAAATTATTCACTTTCACGTATGACAAAGTTGTATGCCGCTGCACACGTTCTCAGCATGAAAGAAGAGGCTCTTTTTTTTCTTTTTGCTGAACAATGCCACATTTGAAGCAATAGAAAACACTCAAAAAGTGATTTTTTTTTAGGATGTTGCCACACCGCACATGAATTTATGCTTTGACATAGCAATTCAATAGTCTGCTAGCATGACTCAGTTGGTGTTCGAGTAGCTCGCTCATTCGTGGCACTGCTTTGACGCTTTAGCGAGCCTTCAATTTTCGCTAACATTAGCATGCTCAAAGTGATTAGCCGCTTCTCGAGCTAATGCACACAGTGATGATGAAGCTGGATCTGCTATTGCGGCCACAGTTTGAAAAAGCGAAATGGAGAACTAAGATCTAGGGGCGCGTTAGGGTAGACATAAATCCCGATTTTGTGATAGGGCCGCCTCACGGTGGACTTCTGGCGCATTAGTATTATGCATTGCAGCACTATCGCAAGGCATGACAGGAATCGCGCTATCCAAACGTAATTGAAAATACAAATGGAATTAACTCGTCTCGAGTTCCAAATCAGAGTGATGAGTCTAATTATCCAGACACCGCCGAGGTGTTATACCTTCACCGGATGCTGAAATAACAGGAGCCTGCCTGGCCACCAGTGTGAGAGCAGAGAGGCAATGAAGCCTATGAAGCATCGGCACGGGAATCGAGCGAGGCATCAGATCGGACGGAGCA
>NC_051157.2:216668109-216737317 GCF_013339745.2 Dermacentor silvarum
TTTTCACGCCATCCAACGGGATATTCTTTGTTCTAACACTTGCTCTATGGCATTAGTCAGCAGTGCCTTGCTTTTGGACCGAGGTTTTGATTAGCTGTATTGGGATTTATCGGGTCCTGCTGCCGTGTGTTAGGGACATTTTCTGCTGCCGTTTTCCAATAGAAGCTTTCTATGCTGAATTTTGATCTCTCAAGCCTCTCTGTTGTTGCTGGATCTGTTGTCTGAACTACACTTTTCTCGTACCGAAGTTATGCCTGATAACGTCTGTGATGTACCGCAGCGCATCATCGCCTTCATAGATGTTACCGTCTTCATCCTTTAGCCGTTTGCGAGTTTCTAGTTGGAGCTCCGAGTGCTTTTATATGGTTCCAGAATCTTTTGGGGCGCCTTTGTCTCTTTTGTGAATGTTATGCACCCAACGTTCACTTGCGCATTTAATTTTCTCTTGCACGACCTCACTCGCAACCCTTTTCTTTTCTCTGTATGTATTCCATCTAAGGAGCACCTCTTCTTCTTGTAATCCCATCTTTTTGGCTTCTCGATGAACCCTAGATGCCTCTTTACGCTATTCTATAGCTTGTTTAATTCCTGTTCCACCACTTACGTGGTTTCCTCTTTCCAATCCAACAATGTATGCCGTGTCCGCCTTATTTCATGCGCATAACCTACACCAGTTCCTTATTCCCAGACTGCTGTAGGAAAAAGCCTCAATTTTCTTCTCTATGTTGTTTGCGATCTCTGTTATTTGCTCGTCATTCATTTTAAAAACTCTGAGGCTATTGGTTCATGTCTGCGCTAGTATCTCTCCCAAACTTAATGCTAAACGTCTATGATCGCTTCCAGGCTTTTTTCCATTTTCGTCTATTATCATTTGTTCCAGTTGTTCGTAGACCATTTCTGAGACTAAGGCGTAGTCGATACATGACTGCCTGTTTCCGCATTGCCACGTTACTGTCCATGACACTTATTCTCCTGTTACTACTATAAGGTTCTGTTCATCACAAATCCAGCACTAGAGGCCGTTGCAATCAGTATATCCGTCTAAATCGTCCATGTGCGCGTTCATATCTCCCACTAATATCACCTGGCCCGAGTTACTGAACTCATTAATATCGCTTCTAATGCAATCGACCAATTCTTATTTTTTTCCTGTATCACTACCTGTCCATAGGTAAGCTACTCCCAGCCACGTCTTTTTACCTTGCATGTACCACTAACCATAATCTGAAGAACTAATCCTGAAGAACTACCACTAATCCCTGAAGAACTTGTCCGGACGCCTCGGCCGTTGGGTCTGCGTTTGCAGGAGTACGACTACACTCACGTATAGGTCTGGCAGGCAACATCAAGATGCTGACGCTTTATCTCGTTGCCTGCTGTCGCCAAATGCCCATGTCTCACCTTCCCTCCGTTCGGCACCGCCAGCCAACCGACCACAACCATGGCCCCGGTACGGTTCGTTACCTCGGTCGACATTCTGGCCTCAGAAGACCTTGCCTCCCTCCAACGTGCAGATACGTACTGCCGCACAATTATCGACCGGCTCACTTGCTTATCCGTCCTCCCAACAGCGCTTAACACGACAACTGGCACGGTTTAAACTTCATGACGGCTCATTATGTGGCAAGTTACCACCCTACCGGTCCCGATGGGTCCCAGTCGTCCCTCGCTCACTTCGACTGCAAATTTTGCAAGCTTTTCACGACGACGCAACGGCTGGCTACTTAGGATTTCATATACCCTACGTCCGCATTAAGATTCGCTGTTTCTGGCCTGGCTGTCTACTAGTGTTGCCAAGTACGTCAGTTCGTGTGCGTCATGCCAACATCGAAAACGTTCGACCTTCTTCCAGCCGGCCTTTACAACCATTGCCGTGCCCGTCCGTCCCTTTGAATTCGTGGGCATCGACTTATATGGACCCCTTCCGCTTACACCCGCGGGTCACCGCTGGATTGTCACCGCCGTGGACCAGCTCACTCGCTACGCTGAGACGGCAGCTCTTCCTTCTTGTGCGGCCTCTGAGGTCGCCGAGTTTGTCCTGCCAGCCATTATCTTGTGCCACGGTGCCCCTCGTTTCTTCTAAGTGACCGTGGCAAGACATTTCTTTCCCATGTTCTGCTGAAGTCCTGCAAGCCTCAAACACCATCCATAAGACACCTCTAGCTGCGTACCATCCCCAGACCAATGGTCTTACCGAGCGTTTCCATCAAAACTGGGACACTATACTTCCTTTCGTCACGTTTCCATAATACTGCCGTTCAACGCACAACAAACTACAGCCCCTTTCCTCGTGTACGGCCGTGCACCATCTTTGTTTTGGGACACCACTTTTCTCTCTACGCCTTCTGTTCCATCGCATCTCTACAGAGGAGTTCGCCGCCCGCGTCGCCCACTGCCGCAAAATTGCGCGCGCCCACACCGCGACCATTCACGACAAGAGGAAAGTCGTTGTGATGCGACCCGTTGTGTCATTTCGTTCCGACCAGGCGACGAAGTGCTCCTGTGGACACCTGTCGAGTGCCAGGGCTCTGTGAAAAATTTCTTCACAGGTATCGCGGCCCATATACCGTGCTTAAAGAACATCTGCCGTGAACTATCGCGTAGCTCCTGTTACCTCGGTTACTGACCGCCGTTGCCGCAGCACTGACATTGTTCACGTCTCTCGCCTGAGCCGTATCTTAGGCTTTCCGACCGTTGCTGACTCGCTACCTTACCGACCGCTTTTCGTGAGGGGGGGGAGGGGGGGGGAGGGGAGTTAGTGTGAGCGCAACTGTGCAGTTCATCATCGTCTTCATGTGTCTATACCCATCTCATAATCATCATCATTTCATCGGGTGGTGTTGTGGGCGTTATCGCGCTGTGTGACAATATACAAGAGCTCTGCCTTCGTCTCGGGCGTCGTCTACAAGATATATCTATATATATATATATATATAGATTGTGTGTGTGTGTGGTGTGTGTGTGTGTGTGTGTGTGTGTCGTGTGCGTACGGGCGTGTGTGCGGGCGTGCGTGCGCGCGCGCGCTAGAGCATTTCTATCAAGGTGGCACAGGCGCACCCAGTCGGTGGCATCCTTGTTATGCTCAGCCGTTGACAGCGCCGAATAGGAGAACTTCGAACAATCTGGTGCCCACCTCAAAGCTTCTGTTTCTGAAGAGTGCACCCCACGCTGTAGTTTCAAAGCCGCGAGCGCTGATGGATGGAAAAATGATGGTGCAGAACGGCCTCAAACCACCAGCGAAAGTCACCATCTGTACTTCAAGCTCGATCTTTATTCCAGTCGCGTGGATGAAAGTGCCATCTGGGCCAGTGGAATCATGAGCTTATGCCGTGATGGGTAAATGAATAACTTATGTAATGAAGCAGACGCGCCTCGTGTTTTCGGTAGGAGCTCGAAGACGACGACGACCCGTTCTGTGTTTACCAGAGAGCACGGGCTGTTCGCTCTGCTCTAGCTGCTGCTAGACTGGACTGATAAATATTTAATTAAATCTTATTACATATGGTGGAGGTGTGGGATCCGTCAAGTCACCCTAGAGCTCCGCACTCGTACGCTGCCCACCAACACCATGGCTGACGCGACCAACGCAACGAGTGAACCCACTGTTGCATCTGTCACTTGCGCCGGCGTTCTCCGTCAGCGCGATCTGACTATCTTCAGCGGGACCATAGAACATGACGTCGAAGACTGGCTGTCTTCCTATGAATGAATGAATCAATCAATCAATCAATCAATGAAAAACTTTATTTCATGAGCTTTTCAGCGCATGCGCCGGATGGAAGTGGTTCCTACTTCACGGGAATCCATATGCTGTTCTCGCCACCTGGCCCCTGGTTACGAGCCAAAGCTGGTCTTCCAGGGCGGGGCTGGACAGCAAGATCTTCCATCGCTCTCTAAGGGGTTGGATGGGTAGGGGGATCATGTTGGGGTTAGGATTGGTGAGGAGTGGTGGGTGCTGTTGGCTAAATTTACATTCTGCTATCATGTGTTGGAGTGTACCTGGCTCGTGACACACGGGGCATTCTTGTCCGTACTGGCTCGGGTACATGCGGTTTAGTAATCGGGGGTGGGGAAACGACTCTGTCTTGATCTGCCTATATGTTGTCTGCTGCTCCCTCGTTAACTTGAAGTGTGGCTCGGGGAAGCTCTGTCTCCCGTTTCTGTAATATTCTACTATGTCTTTGTATGTGACCAGTGGATGGCTCTTTCCGTTCTCCTCTTCCTTCTCCGCGGCTGCGGCTCAGTGTGATAGCGCTCGGGCCGGCTGGTGGGCAAACTCATTGCACTCCACTGCGGAATGGGCCGGAACCCAGATTAGTTCTATCTCCTCCCCTTTCGGGGGTTCCTTGCCTTTGAGCGCCCGAAGCACCAACCGGGACACCCAGCCCGACTGGAAGCTTCTATACGCTTGTTGCGAGTCTGTGACCACTCTGGTCCTGCCTTGTATAGCGAGGGCGAGGGCACTTGCCAGCTCTTCTGCTTCGTCGACATCGTTTGTTTTTAGCGTCACGCACTTTAGCAGCTTTTCTTTGGTTGTCACCGTTACGGTCGCCCAGCTTTTTCCTCTGTCTTTGGAGGCGTCTGTGAAGATTACCCCCTTCTGCCCAGCCAGCAGCCTGTTATAAGCTTTTGCTCTGGCCTTCCGTCTGCCGCTGTGGCGTGCTGGGCTCATGTTCTTGGGGAGTGGTTTTACCTTGATGGCTTCTAGCCAGACGTCTTGTAGTTGTCCTCGCTCCGTCTGTCTCGCCTCCTCCCAGCCGATCTTCAGGACTCTTCTGTCGGCCTTCGTTTGACTTAGGCGATGCTTCTGGCTGGAGAGGTGGCCCTCTATCAGTTCATCCACGGTGTTATGCAGGCCCAACCTCATGAGTTTGTCCGTGGAGGCACTCATCGGGACTCCTATGGCTTGCTTGATTGCTTTTCGGATCATCACGTCGATCTGGTTCCTTTCGACCGTGCTCAGCAGGAGATACGGTGCCACGTACGTAATTCGGGAAATCACGAAGGCCTGTACGAGCCTCAGGGTGTCGTTCTCTTTCATTCCTCTGCGTCTCATCGCCACTCTGCGGAGCATGTGCAGTATTTGCTCCGTCGTGTGCTTTAGCGTTCTCACAGACGCCTCCGCCTTGCTGTTTGCTTGTATCACCAGTCCCAGGATCCTGACACTGGGGCCCGACAAAATGTATTCTCCGTCTAGCACCACTCTAATATCGTCCTTGAGTCTTTTCGGCGCCCGTTGTCGTACTACCACCAGTTCCGACTTTGTGGCGAGCATCTTAGGCCGCATTCCTTGGCATATTTGTACACCACTTCCGCCGCCGTCTGTAGCGTGTTTTGCATCCATCCGTGGGATCCAGCCTTCGTCGTCCAGAGCGAGACGTCGTCGGCGTAGAGCGCGTGCCCCAAGCCTTCAATCGCTTCGAGCGCCTTGGGCAGGTGCAGGAGTGCCATGTTGAACAACAGGGGCGAAAGGACCGAGCCTTGAGGGGTACCCCTACTGCCCAACTCAATAAGCGGGGATACTTCCTCCCCCACTCTGATTCTTGCTTTCCGATCTCTTAGGAAACATCGTACGTAGTTATACGTCCGTTCTCCACAGCCAGTGCTCTGTAGGTTGGTCAGGATGCTAACGTGGGAGACGTTGTCAAACGCTCCCTTGAGGTCAAGCGCCAATATGGCGCGTAGCGAATGCCTCGTGGCCTGTTTCATGACCTCTTCTTTGATCTGTATGAGCACTTCCTGCGTGCTCAGGTGCTTTCGGAAACTAAACATGGTGTCCGGCATTTGGTTGGTTCTGTCCAAGTGTCTCTGTAGTCTATTTAAGACCATCCTTTCCATCACGTTGCCCACGCAGGACGTGAGGGATATGGGTCTCAAATTGTCGATGTGCGGCGTTTTTCCCGGTTTTGGAATGAACCTAACCTCTGCCTCCTTCCAGCTTCTTGGCAGTTTGCCGCTTTCCCAGGTCTCATTCATGTGCCCGAGGAGCTCTGCTCTCGCTCTGTCGCTCAAGTTGTTCAGTAGTCGGTACGTGATGGTGTCCGGCCCCGCAGCGCTCTTCTGGTTGCTCTCTGCTATGGCAATTCTTAGTTCTGGGCCCGTAAAGGGCTTATGCAATTTCTCGTTGGGGAGGCCTCGGTACGGTCCCGGCCAATCCTTGCTCTTCTCCGTCTTGATTTATTTGTTTTTCAAGTCTTCCATTAGTTTCTCCACGTCCCCCTCGTAATTGTTCAGGGTCCGAGCCATACTCCTATTTGTCTCGCTCTTGCTTGTCATCGGGTCGATGAGGTTCCTGAGGAGCTGCCACGTTTTGCGGGTGGATAGGGTTCCATGTAGGCCGTCGCACAGATAGAGCCAGCTTTCTTTACATAAATCCGCCGCATACTCTGCCGCCTTGTGGTTTATTTCCCGTATCCTCTCACGTAACATCTTGTTGTGTCTGCCTTTTCCAGCGTTTGGTTAGGCTGCTTCTCGCTTCCCACAGGTGTGCCAGTCTGGCGTCTATACGGGGGGTTTGGTGAGTGGTCGCGATCTTTTGCATGTGTTTTCTACGATGTCGAGCTGTTGTTTCTCCCAGGTCTCGTACGTCTGTCTTATCGTCCATTCTTCCTCATCCGATTCCTCTTCTTGCTCCTTTCTCAGCTTATCCCAATTGGTAATCCTCGCCGTGCCCGTCTTCACCTTGAGGGTGGGACCTGTGATTGTGATTCTGATTATGTCGTGGACCGACCCCAGATTCGTTTCCACGTTTTGCCATGAGACATCCAGTCCCCATCAGGAGCGAGAGGTCCGGCGTGGTGTCTCTGGTCGTGCATGTGCCCATGCGGGTGGGGGTGTCGGGCTCGTTGAGTATGGTCAAGTTGTGCTGTTCTATCATATGTGCTAGTTCTCTCCCTCTTTTCGAACAGAACCGGTATCCCCATGTCGTGTGAGGGGCGTTGAAATCCCCTAGTACGAGCAGCGGCCGGGAGCCTGCCTTGCTCACTGTGTCCTGTATTGTTCCCGCCATGTCTATTCCTTTCTTGATCGGCCTACAATACATGTTCAGTACAAACACGTTCTCCGTCTTTCCTATGCCTCGACTGTGCAGCTCTACGAGGATGTGTTCACATCCCCGCTGTGCCGTCAGGTGCTGAGTTGCCGCTGTACAATTTCGTACCAATGCTGCCGTCCCTTTCTCCATCGGATCCACATACGTTACATACCCAGGGAATCTGGGTCGTTGGTTTATCTCTTGTAATACTATCACGTCTGGTTTGTTCTCGAGTGAATCCACGTGTTGTTGCAGCTCACCCGCCTTGTCCCTGAAGCCACGGCAATTCCACTGGAGAATCACCGTGTCTTCTTTCCCCTTAATCTTAGTTCGCTGCGCCATCCTTGGTCAGATCCAGGCTGCTGCCTGAACGGTGCACTTCAGTACCTGGTTTGGTGTACGGGGCGTTCTTCCTGCTTTTCTTTTCGAGCATGAGTTCATTGACGTTGGCTTCTAGTTTGCTACCCTTCGCAATGGTCTTTGCCATCTCTGAGCAAACTTGCTCCACTTGCGCTGCTAGCTGCGCCATTTGGCATGTGAGTTGCGCCACCGAGTTGCTGACCTCTTGTAGGGGTCGGGCCCACATTGGTTCTTCCTCCGCCTCTTGTAGACTCTGCGTGTCAGGCTGAGTGTCCCGCTTGGCTAGTTTGCATTTCACGTTCGTTTCCTCCTGTCTGTTAATTTCTGCAGCTTCGATTTTGGCTAGTAGTGACTTAGTCATCTCGTCTTGCTTATGTAATTGTTCCGTTAGTTTCGCTATATGTTTGTTTTGGTGGTCTATTTGCGCACCTCTGTCTCTCTATCATCTTTTTCAGTTGTTCACATTCCTGGCACTGACTTTTTCTATCTTCTTGACATAACTTGGGGAATTGGCTCTTATCTGCGATGGAAGGTCTCCCTGCCCAACCCACCTGTTTGTTCGCGTTGTTCGCGTTGTTCCTCGCCGGTGTCGGGGTCCTGCCTCTCGATCTCGATCTTTTCTTCATTGTACTGCTTTGGTCCCTTGTAGTGGACCTGGATGTGCTTATCACGCCTCCTCCTGGCGTCGCCGACCGGCCTGCTCCACTGCTCAGGGTCTGGTCTCGCTTGGACAGATGCGTTGACAGTGCCTGTTGCTCATGCTGCTTCTGCCGCTCTCGTTGCCGGATGAGGTAAGGCGTAATGAAGCGTTCCGGGCATCCTTTTGTACCTGTGATGTGACCTCCTCCGCACAGCGTACATTTGGCCACACAGGTGTGGCCAGGAGCTGGGTCTCGCGTGCCACACTCATGGCAGGCTCGCGTTCCCGGCCGTGGGCAAGCTGTGCTGCGGTGTCCCACTTCGTAGCATACCCAGCATACGGGCACGGTCTTCTTATGCAAGGTGCATCGATATTCCGCTCCGTACAGCCAGAGGTAGTGCGGCACAACGAGTCCCGCGAACGTTAGAATGACTGTTGTCGAGTCCTTTCCCATACATTTCCACTGAGTGTTCTGTTTCTCCGACCTTGATCTTGCTCACTTCGATAAATTTTATGGCCATTTCCTTGGTGGGTGTACTCACGGTTGCCGTGTTTTGGTTCTGGTCGATCCTTAGCCGAAGGTTTGCTTGTCGCCACGTCGTGTTTGTGGCCTGTAGCAGAGCCAGCGACAGTTCGGACGGCGCGAGCTTGGCCACGTCGAGTCCACTTCGCGATCGCATCACTAGTTTGTAGTCGTCCAGGGGAAGAGGCGCTGGCCTTGGTGCTGGCTTTCTCATCGTTAATCTCGGCTGTCGCTCCAGGGGCGAAGACGGTGGCGGCGGGCCGGAGGTTAGGTTTAGCTTTCGTCGCCCTCGTCGGCGCTGCGCCTTCGAGGCGGCCGTGATCCACTCACCTGCCGCCGTTGATTCCTGGCTCTCCTCGTTATTATCTTGTTGCATACCGTTGCCTTCGTCATCCATGCCTTGGTTGTACTTTACTCCGCGCGCGGGAACCGCATCGCCCGTCCCGGGCTGGACCTACTCCTCGGCCGTGCTCGTCTCTGGGCCTACCAGAATGGCGTTAGGCTTAGTTCGCGAACACGGATGAGTGTCTTTAAATTCCCACAAGTCGCACTCACCGGCGTAATTTTAGTGTCCCCGGGCGTCCTTTCTCTTGGCTGAATCCGATGGTAATGCTAAAATTGCACAAATAATAGTTTTATCGCGACTCTGGGTGTTCGTTGCGGAGCTCATGGAACGCAAGTCTAGCTCAGCGCGTGATGCACGCGCTCCTCCTCTTCCTATGAACGTGTAAGCGCTCGCAATTAGTGGGACGACCAGTTCAAACTGAGTAACGTCATCTTCTATCTTGCTGACGTCACCAACCTATGGTTTAAGAATCACGAACGTGACATCTTGAGCTGGTCCGCATTCAAGACGCATTTCACCGAGATGTTGGCCGCCCCGCTGTCCGCAAGCTACGCGCCGAACAGCGTCTACGCCAACGAGCACAGAAGCCGGGCCAGACATCTCCCAGCTATATTGACGATGTGTTGGACCTCTGCAGCCATGTGAATCCCACGATGAAGAAGGATGAGTAGATCAAACATATTCTAAAGGGTATTAAGGACGATGCCTTTTAAATGCTGCTTGCCAAAAGTCCGACCACTGTCGCCGAACTCTTCAGCCTGCGTCAGAGTTGCCACGAATTGCACCGCCAACGTACCATCGCCCGTCAAAACGTCCCACAGACTGACTTCGTCTCGGCCATTTCAGTAGCCACTGGCCATACCGATCCTTCTGCTCTCGTCCTTCAGCTGAAGGATTTCATTCGCGAGGAAGTGGCCCGCCAGCAGCTGTCGCTGCCCCCTCACAGCCAGGAGCCTGCCCCAACACTGACTCCGGCCGTGCAACAACCCATCCATGCCCAAATATCTGACGCACTTCCCCCCGTTCGCCCGCCAGCTCCTGGGACGGCCTCGCTCTCCTATGCCGACTACCCGCCGCTATACACATCTCCGACGGCACCGCTCTCTTATGCCGACTACCCATCGCGCGTCACTCCTCCGCTGCTCAAGTACACTGCCATCGTGAGGCTTATAGCGCATGAAAAGACAAGGACGAACGAAGAGGTGACACACACAGGCGCTAACTTGCAACAATATTTATTTCGAGCAAAGGACCCACACATATATACAACTGTTTCGCGTACATCATCATACATGCGCCGTTTACAAAAAATACTTTACATACCATTACGCAGATAAGCTAGCTCTTTGCGGGAAAGGGCAAGTGATGGTTGTGAAATACAGTTATCCCCGAGCCTATCAATCATTTCTGCTTCGATAATTTCGCGAGTTATTCTTCCTCGTGCTCTTCCCACGATAGAGCAGTCTCTGTATTCTGGAGCGCACGTCGAGCGGTCACCATCATCCGCCCCAGCATCAGCCCACTTGCAATGCCTGCAGTGAGCGTCGAGGAACCCACCCCGCTTTTCTGTTACATTATACCGATGTTCCCTTAAACGCTCGTTGAGGCACCTTCCGCTTTGTCCCACGTAATTTTTTCCACACTTTAAAGGAAGGTTGTAAACGATTGCTCCTGCACATTCAACAAACGGGTCCTGGTGTTTCTTTGTGCACATGCGTTTCTCAGGCAGGTCTGGTCTGGTTAGTCTGCACAGACATTGCAATTTTGTAGATGCTGAAAAGACAACCCTAACACTCGCACGTTGACCTATTTTCTTTAAACGGTGTGATAGGCCGTGGATATACGGGATGACAGCCACGTTCTTCTTATCTACACAATGCATGCTGGAAGAATTCTTTAATAACTTCGACTTGAGCAGACTCTCAGCGACGCTAATTAGGACATGTATAGGGTAACCTGCCGAACGAAGGCGGAGGATCTGATCATTGAAGCTGTCGGTCATCTGCTCAGGGCACGACTTGCATAACGCGCTTGACAAGCATGTTTTTGCTATTCCCCTCTTAACCAACTTAGAGTGCGCGGACTGATATGGGAGCAGTGGCTTGTTCGCGCGGGGCTCGTACTTCCAGCGTACATGGTCGTTGCAAAATAAAAACTTAATGTCAAGAAAGCGAATACTTCGTCAATCGGCAGTTCATGCGTTACTTTTAAAGGAGATAAACCCTCGCGTATAAAAGAAAGTGCGTTAGTGGTTAAAAAATCAAAACAGTCAGAGCTGCAGTCAAGTAGAACTAAAAAGTCATCGACGTATCTAAAAACTTTGAGAATCTTAAAATCTGGAAGCCGACCACTCATGTTCTTGTCTAGTTCTGCTAAAAATATGTCGCTGAGGATGGGAGCTATACAGGATCCGATGCAAATTCCTTCCTTCTGTATACAAGGCTGCCCTTCCCACAGAATGAAAGTAGACCGAAGATAAAAACTAAGAAGTTCTAAGAAACTGTCATTCGACATCCCGGTTGCGTTCGTGAAGGCAACGTTTCCAAAAGTGTCAATAGAACACTGAACACTGGAGAGCAGACCTGAATGCGGTAAGGAATAAAACAGGTCTGCTATGTCTACAGAGAAGGCCTTAATATTCTTAGGTGTGGATGACCTGAAGTAATCCAGTATCACATCAGAGTTATTTACAAGAAACGGGTCCTGAATTGGCAACATTTTCAGCATTTTTTGGAGATACAATGCTATACATTTCTGCCAGGTGCCGTTTTCAGACACAATGGCTCGAAAAGGTGCGTCCATCTTGTGTGTCTTTACACTAAAGAACACATCAAGGCAATCAAGCTTGCTGGCACCTATACCCTTCAAAACACCATCTAAACGCAGGCGTTTACAAAGCTTCTTGGCTTTCGCTTTCACCTTCGACACGCACAGGTTCTTACATGGGACAAAAACTTTTTTTACTGCATCTAATGCTTTTTCGTTGAAGGCCTCATGAGACAACACCGCAAAACCCCCCTCCTTATCTGAGGGTAATACACACAGCTTGTTGTCCTTCAAGAAAGAGGCTACGCGTTTTACAGATACCTTTGGAACCGCTGGCTTACTGTGGATCAAGGCATCGACACCGTCCGACACACAACGCACAGCGTCCTCTCCGGCGGCGCGCTGGGAAACCTGTCTGACGAGAGACAGGAGCTCCGGAGGGGTCCTCCGTTTTTCGACGGCGAACTTGGGCCCTAGGGAGAGCACGCGTTGCACGTCGTGAGGAACACTTTCCCGTTGAAGGAAGTGAACTTTCCCTTTTGGCGCAGGCAACTTGTCGGGGAGGAACCGACGCAAGTCCTTGAGTTGAACCTGCCACCACGATTCCGTCGTTTGGTCGATCAGCCTTGAATACTCCCGGAGGCGCCTGGTGACCGTGGATGGATTCCCGGTGGCACTTACTTGTGCAACCAGTAGCCTTCTGTGCAGACGAGCCAGGCGAAGCCATTCTGACCTCTGAATCTTGCAGACCCGAATGCCATGATTAGTTGAAGGTAGAAAGCCTCCAAATAAAGCTCCAACGTCTTGCGGTAAAATCTTGTTTCGAAGGCAAAATGAAAGGGACCGAGACTTGCAAACGGCGCTGGCAATGAACGCGACAGTTGCTGCTGGGTCCCGAGGAACAAGAAGAAAGGAGCCCGATGTACTAGAAATGAAGTGCTGTAATGCAGTGATTTGGGCTTGTTGGTATGACATCGTGAGGCTTATAGCGCATGAAAAGACAAGGACGAACGAAGAGGTGACACACACAGGCGCTAACTTGCAACAATATTTATTTCGAGCAAAGGACCCACACATATATACAACTGTTTCGCGTACATCATCATACATGCGCCGTTTACAAAAAATACTTTACATACCATTACGCAGATAAGCTAGCTCTTTGCGGGAAAGGGCAAGTGATGGTTGTGAAATACAGTTATCCCCGAGCCTATCAATCATTTCTGCTTCGATAATTTCGCGAGTTATTCTTCCTCGTGCTCTTCCCACGATAGAGCAGTCTCTGTATTCTGGAGCGCACGTCGAGCGGTCACCATCATCCGCCCCAGCATCCGCGTTCATCCGCGTTCATTGCCAGCGCCGTTTACAAGTCTCGGTCCCTTTCATTTTGCCTTCGAAACAAGATTTTACCGCAAGACGTTCGAGCTTTATTTGGAGGCTTTCTACCTTCAACTAATCATGGCATTCGGGTCTGCAAGATTCAGAGGTCAGAATGGCTTCGCCTGGCTCGTCTGCACAGAAGGCTACTGGTTGCACAAGTAAGTGCCACCGGGAATCCATCCACGGTCACCAGGAGCCTCCGGGAGTATTCAAGGCTGATCGACCAAACGACGGAATCGTGGTGGCAGGTTCAACTCAAGGACTTGCGTCGGTTCCTCCCCGACAAGTTGCCTGCGCCAAAAGGGAAAGTTCACTTCCTTCAACGGGAAAGTGTTCCTCACGACGTGCAACGCGTGCTCTCCCTAGGGCCCAAGTTCGCCGTCGAAAAACGGAGGACCCCTCCGGAGCTCCTGTCTCTCGTCAGACAGGTTTCCCAGCGCGCCGCCGGAGAGGACGCTGTGCGTTGTGTGTCGGACGGTGTCGATGCCTTGATCCACAGTAAGCCAGCGGTTCCAAAGGTATCTGTAAAACGCGTAGCCTCTTTCTTGAAGGACAACAAGCTGTGTGTATTACCCTCAGATAAGCAGGGGGGTTTTGCGGTGTTGTCTCATGAGGCCTTCAACGAAAAAGCATTAGATGCAGTAAAAAAGTTTTTGTCCCATGTAAGAACCTGTGCGTGTCGAAGGTGAAAGCGAAAGCCAAGAAGCTTTGTAAACGCCTGCGTTTAGATGGTGTTTTGAAGGGTATAGGTGCCAGCAAGCTTGATTGCCTTGATGTGTTCTTTAGTGTAAAGACACACAAGATGGACGCACCTTTTCGAGCCATTGTGTCTGAAAACGGCACCTGGCAGAAATGTATAGCATTGTATCTCCAAAAAATGCTGAAAATGTTGCCAATTCAGGACCCGTTTCTTGTAAATAACTCTGATGTGATACTGGATTACTTCAGGTCATCCACACCTAAGAATATTAAGGCCTTCTCTGTAGACATAGCAGACCTGTTTTATTCCTTACCGCATTCAGGTCTGCTCTCCAGTGTTCAGTGTTCTATTGACACTTTTGGAAACGTTGCCTTCACGAACGCAACCGGGATGTCGAATGACAGTTTCTTAGAACTTCTTAGTTTTTATCTTCGGTCTACTTTCATTCTGTGGGAAGGGCAGCCTTGTATACAGAAGGAAGGAATTTGCATCGGATCCTGTATAGCTCCCATCCTCAGCGACATATTTTTAGCAGAACTAGACAAGAACATGAGTGGTCGGCTTCCAGATTTTAAGATTCTCAAAGTTTTTAGATACGTCGATGACTTTTTAGTTCTACTTGACTGCAGCTCTGACTGTTTTGATTTTTTAACCACTAACGCACTTTCTTTTATACGCGAGGGTTTATCTCCTTTAAAAGTAACGCATGAACTGCCGATTGACGAAAGTATTCGCTTTCTTGACATTAAGTTTTTATTTTGCAACGACCATGTACGCTGGAAGTACGAGCCCCGCGCGAACAAGCCACTGCTCCCATATCAGTCCGCGCACTCTAAGTTGGTTAAGAGGGGAATAGCAAAAACATGCTTGTCAAGCGCGTTATGCAAGTCGTGCCCTGAGCAGATGACCGACAGCTTCAATGATCAGATCCTCCACCTTCGTTCGGCAGGTTACCCTATACATGTCCTAATTAGCGTCGCTGAGAGTCTGCTCAAGTCGAAGTTATTAAAGAATTCTTCCAGCATGCATTGTGTAGATAAGAAGAACGTGGCTGTCATCCCGTATATCCACGGCCTATCACACCGTTTAAAGAAAATAGGTCAACGTGCGAGTGTTAGGGTTGTCTTTTCAGCATCTACAAAATTGCAATGTCTGTGCAGACTAACCAGACCAGACCTGCCTGAGAAACGCATGTGCACAAAGAAACACCAGGACCCGTTTGTTGAATGTGCAGGAGCAATCGTTTACAACCTTCCTTTAAAGTGTGGAAAAAATTACGTGGGACAAAGCGGAAGGTGCCTCAACGAGCGTTTAAGGGAACATCGGTATAATGTAACAGAAAAGCGGGGTGGGTTCCTCGACGCTCACTGCAGGCATTGCAAGTGGGCTGATGCTGGGGCGGATGATGGTGACCGCTCGACGTGCGCTCCAGAATACAGAGACTGCTCTATCGTGGGAAGAGCACGAGGAAGAATAACTCGCGAAATTATCGAAGCAGAAATGATTGATAGGCTCGGGGATAACTGTATTTCACAACCATCACTTGCCCTTTCCCGCAAAGAGCTAGCTTATCTGCGTAATGGTATGTAAAGTATTTTTTGTAAACGGCGCATGTATGATGATGTACGCGAAACAGTTGTATATATGTGTGGGTCCTTTGCTCGAAATAAATATTGTTGCAAGTTAGCGCCTGTGTGTGTCACCTCTTCGTTCGTCCTTGTCTTTTCATGCGCTATAAGCCTCACGATGTCATACCAACAAGCCCAAATCACTGCATTACTACACTGCCATGATTGCAACCCCCCCCCCCCCCCGCCAGTGTCATATCCCGTCCCACTACCAATGCGCCGTGTTCCCCTTGCTTCCGTTCCACTGCAGGCACCCCAGCTTCTTCGTCGAGCCGACACGTGGCGCACACCAGATAACAGGCCTATTTGCTTCGCGTGTGGCCGTGCTAGTCACGTTGTTCGCTTTTGTCGTCGCAACATGTCCTCGAACCATGGCACCTTCGACCAGTTTCGCTACACGCCGCAGAGACACGTTGCAGAGACGCTGCTGACTCACCGCCGAGACCCTTCGATCGCGAATGCCGTTCAGACAGTCGCCGTTCTCCTTCTCCACGTCGACGGTTACCTCCTGCCGAGGGAAACTGATTAGCGCAGTTCCGGAGGTAAGAACTGCAAACTCCTCGAACTTTCCAAGGCCCCCATTTTCACCGCAGAAGGTCATTGACGTCCGTGTTGAGGGAGCGTCCGCACAAGCGCTTGTCGATACCTGGGCCACCGTTTCCGTCATGAATGAAAATCTCTGCCGCAAGGTGAAAAAAGTCATGACCTCTTTATCTGGCATGGCACACTGCACAGCTAGCGCGCAACGCATTCATCCTACAGCTGTATGCACCACCCGTGTGGTCATCCAAGACGCTTTGTACATCATCGAGTTTTTTGTGTTGCCCTCCTGTTCTCGGGATATCCTCGGGTGGGACTTCCTTTCACATCATAGTGCCATCATCAATTGTTCTCGCGCGCAAGTGGGGCTTTCGCCACTATGTGATTCACCATCGGTCGACGCCGACCTCAGTGTTCGCAAAGTCTGCGCTAGTAATGATACCGAGCTACCTCCGTAGACGTCGGTGCTTGTGACCTTGTCGTGTCCTGCCATGCCAGACTCAACTGTGGCGTTTTTGCCATCTGACATGTTTGCTCATCGCAAGCACTTATTTCTCCCGTTCGCCGTCCTCACTGTTAGGTCTGAATCCGCTTTGATACCCATCTGTAATCCGCACCGGTATCCAGTGACCATACTGCGCGGTGAGACCTTAGGTTTTGTGCAAGCTGAAACGTGTATTCAAGACCTTGACGTTCACGATGGCACCTCTAAGTTTACATATGGACGCCATAATTTCCGTCTCATCAACACCGCCTTCAGCCGTTTTCGACAAAGTCATCGCCGCAAGCATTTCGCTCTCATCGCACTGAACTTCTTACTCTACTGAACGAGTTCGTTTCTTCGTTTGACAGCAACCAGCCACCTTTGGGTCGCACGACAAGTGTATCCCATATCATCGACACTGGTTCCCATGCCCCCTTGCGACAGCGAGCGTATCGCGTTTCCGCCGAAGAGCGCCGAGTTATCACGGAACAAGTAGACGACATGCTGCAGCGCGGCGTCATTCAGCCTTCTCAAAGCCCTTGGCCGTCACTTGTCGTTCTAGTGCGCAAAAAAAAGATGGCTCCATCCGTTTTTGTATCGATTATCGCCGCCTAAACAGGATTACGAGAAAATACGTCTTCCCACTGCCTCGGATCGACGATGCTCTTGACTGTCTACGAGGTGCAGAATACTTCTCGTCTTTAGATATTTTCTCTGGTAATTGGCAGGTTCCCATGGTAGAGGCTGACCGCCCAAAGACAGCTTTCATCACTCCCGACGGCCTGTACGAGTTTAACGTTATGCCGTTCGGGCTCTGCAATGCCCTCGCTACCTTCGAGCGCATGATTGATACCATCCTTCGCGGACACAAGTGGAAGACTTGTTTATGTTATCTCGATGACATCGTTGTTTTCTCAAAGAATTTTGCGACACATCTCACCAATCTGCATGACACCCTGACCTGTCTCACTTCAGCAGGCCTACAGCTCAACCTCAAGAAGTGCCGTTTCGCTGCCCGAAAATTAACTGTCTTGGGTCACCTTTGTCTCAAATAACGGCATCCTTCCTGATCCCGACAAGCTTCGCGCAGTCGCCGAGTTTCCAAAGCCCAATCTATCAAGGCCCTGCGAAGTTCCATAGGCATCTGCTCCTATTTTCGTCGATTCGTCCGGAACTTCGCATTTATCATCGTCCCCTTGACGAAGCTGCTTACCACAAGCAGCGGCATTTCCGCGTGGTGATCAGCATGCGATGAAGGCTTTGAAAAGTTGCGCGGACTACTGACTTCACTGCCGATTCTTCGCCATTACGACCCAACTGCGCCGACAGAGGTTCACACCGACGCCAGTGGTGCCGGCCTTGGTGCGGTCTTGGCCCAACGGAAAGCCACGAATGAGGAATACTTCACTGCTTATGAGAGCCGGACCCTTAAGAAAGCCGAGTTGAATTACACCGTTACCGAGAAGGAATGCTTAGTCATCATTTGGGCATTGGGCAAGTTTCGTCCTTACCTCTACGGTCGTCCTTTCATCATCATCACTGACCATCACGCCCCGTGTTGGCTCTGTTCCTTGAAATACCCGTCGGGTCGCGACGTTGCGATGTTCATTCTTCGCAACTTCGTCTATCGCCACGGTGCTCCTAGACAGCTACTCAGCGATAGGGGTCGTGTGTTCTTGTCAGAAGTGATACAATCCCTCCTTTGCGAGTGCCAGAACATTCACCGGAAATCGTCTGCGTATCACCCCAAACGAACGGTCTCACGGAGCGGTTCAACCGAACACTAGGCGACATGTTGAGGATGTACGTCTCGTCCGACCAAACCAATTGGGACATCGTACTCTTGTTCGGTACGTTCGCCTATAACAGCGCGACACAAGCCACTACCGGGTTTTCAACTTTTTTTTTCTTGTATGGACGTGAGCCTTCGTGTCCACTGGATACTATCCTGCCCTACCGACCTGACGCCTCCGAGGGCACTACAATTTCAGAACTCGCCCGACACGCCGAAGATTGCCGCCAGCTGGCTCGTTCGCTGACCAGTGAGGTAAGGCCGTCAGAAGACAAGACGTGACAGTCATCAGGCCACGCCTACCTTTCCTGACGGTTCCCTTGTTTGGTTGTGGATACCGCCTCACACTCCTGGTCTTTCTTCTAAACTACTTGCGCGAAACCACGGTCCGTGCTGGATCATCGACGCCTCGTCACCTGTAGACTATATCGTTGAGCCCGTCACACCATCGCCACACCTTCATTGTCGGGGTCGCGAGACAGAGCATGATAACCAGCTGAAGCCATATTACGACCGCCTCATCTTGTCTACTCCCTGAGTCGCCAAGATGGCTCCGTTTCACACCAGGGACCAATCTAATGAAGCAGACGCGCCTCGTGTTTTTGGTAGGAGCTCGAAGACGACGACGACGACCCGTTCTGTGTTTACCAGAGAGCTCGGTATGTTCGCTCTGCTCTAGCTGCTGCTAGACTGGAGTGATGGATACTTAATTAAATATCATTACATTCAAAATAATTTACTTGCCACCTTTATTTAAAGAAAATAGTAGCGTTCGGAATGCTGTGATTAAGACAGAACAGGTCGCACAACTTGTGAGGAGGTGTAATCCTTGGTCAAGAAAGTAGCCTTAATTAATAGCTCCAACTTGTTTATAGTCAACGCAGTTCAATTTTCATTTTTATTTTCATTTCATTCTTTATTTACAACATACTTTACAAAATACAAAAGCATTAAAAATACAAAAGCAAATACCAAAGCAATCACAGACTGCTTCAAAGAAGCAGTGATATAGACGTATGGTTCTCGCTAAAATATGTTTGTTATATTGCCACGCGCTTGTGCCACTTGCTCCCAAAAGAAGACGAGGACAATCTTGTTCACGAGGTAGCGCCTTGGTCATTTGTCGGTGCTGCGCTGCCCCTTTGGCGACTCGGACTTAACCTTAACGGCCTCTTTTAGAAGTCGCCTGTTCATTAAACCTCACACTTTTCTGGTGGAGGCGCTGGGTATTCTCGACCCATGCAACAGACCCCTCCCAGCAACAGGAACGTTAGACCAATACAGGAGCTCACGCCAGTACACCGCGCTAGCCGGAGAATCAAGGGATTGGCCCCTGAGTTTGAGCCTTTACCTGAGAGGCCAACGACAACGTCGGCAGGTATGGACGCTACATCCGCTACTACCTGCGACGGCTACTCCGGTACCTCCTCATTACACGGTGCAAAAACCGCGCATGCCAAGTCCCGTCCATGGCGACCTTCTTGAAGACGTGGAAGACTGGCTGGCGGACTTCGAGCGCGTAGCAGAGTTCAACAGATGGTCCGACGAGGCGAAGCTCAAAAACGTTTATTTCTGTCTTTCGGATGGTGCTCGCACGTGGTTACAGAACCGCGAAGGCGTCCTAACAACATGGCGTGAGTTCTGTCGCAGGCTCTTGGACACCTACGCCAGCTCCGATCGCCGAGAACGAGCTGAATGGGCCCTCGAGTCTGGCATTCAGAAACCCAACGAGAGTGTGGCTATGTCCGTGGAAGACATGGTGTGTCTCTTCAGGCGAGCTGACACTACCATGTCGGAAGACAAGAAGCTGCGTCGCTTGATACGCGGAGTGAAAGAGCAGCTTTTTGATGGACTCCTTCGTCGTCCGCCTGAAATGGTTGCGGAGATTCTCACTGACGCCGTCGCCATGGAGAAGGCCCTGCACCAGCGCTCGCACCAATACGACCGGCAAGTGAATCTCTCCTCTGCTACCAGTGGCCTAGGAGCTCTCACGACCAACGTCGAGTCGCTTCGCGAGATTGTCCGAGTGGTAGTTCGCGACGAGCTGCGACAGCTGCATCAGACGCAGCAGCCTTCAGCCAACTTCATCGCTAGCGTCGTGCGTGACGAAGTTCAGCATGCGCTCGGCGCACCACGTAACGGAGCAGCACTTCAGGCCGCTCCACCAGTTGAGGCCTTCACAACATCAAATGAACTTCGACGCGCAACCTACGCTGACGTTTTAAGACGCACCGCCCCGTCGCCGATGACACCTCCTACCATGAGCGAATACAAGCGTGCCACTTATGCCGACGCATTCGGGCCCCATATCCCGGCACCAGCGCCCCTGCCTGCCGTCACCCTGTATGCGACGCTTCAGTCAGCGCAGGCGTTTCCTTATTTTTAGAGAGTCTAGGCCATCCGCCCGTAAATCGGACATTTGGCGCATGCCCGACCGACGGCCGCTCTGTTACCACTGTGGTGAGGCGGGTAATTTATACCGAGAGTGCCAGTACCGCCACCTTGGACTCAATGGGTTTCCTGTCAATTCAACCCGACCCCGTTTCAGACAACGGCCACCCGAGATTGAAGATTTTATCGCCCGACAGCGCGCGCCACCGTCCTCAAGGCGCCAGTCGCGATCGCCTCCCTATTCGGGAGGTGCAAGGCGGATGTCGCAAGGACGATCTCCGAGCCCTCGCCTGGAAAACTGACGTCAGCGACCTTTCGAGGCGAGGCCGCGGATATTGGACGTGCCGAAGACCTCCAAGCGAAGCGACTTCAGACCGACGGAGACTTGACGACGCCAGTGTCTCAGGCTTGAGACTTTTCCACGAACATACCTGCGCTGATCGACGGTCGGAATGGTACTGCCTTAATCGACACTGGCGCTGGCTATTCGATTATCAGCGGAAAATTGTCAAGCCGTTTAAAGAAAGTCGTTACGCCTTGGACAGGGACGCACATACGGACAGCTGGCGGACATGTCAATCCGCTTGGTGTGTGCACTTCTCGGGTGCAAATTGAAAATTCTACGTTTCCGATCAGCTCCCTTGTTCTCCGAGAATGCACCCGTGAATTAATACTCGGAATAGACTTTCTTCGAGAGTATGGTGCCATCATCGACCTCCGCCGACGCTGTATCTCTTTCTCTACAAAGAAAGCCACGACACGACACGCCAGCCGCCGCACAGCCGCTCTTCGAATTTCCGACGACAGCGTTACGATACCACCTCGTGCTAGTGTAATGATTCCGGTAACGTCCGAGGGATTACGTGATGGCGAAGTACTCGCAGAGTGCAACGTCTCCCTTCTACTTACCCTCGGAATTACCGTGGCTCGAGGAATCATTGGGGATGGCCAAGCTGATGTCTTGATCACCAATTTCACAAATGAGCACCGACACCTCTTCCGGGGCACTGCCGTCGCTTGCGCTGAAGCCTGGAAGTCATTGAGTGTTTCGCTTGTGGAGAAAACGACAGGGATGAATACGTCCCAGATATCGACATCAATAACGAGGTGTCGGAGGACATTAAGGCGGCACTGCGGGGACTGTTGCGTGAATTCAAGGACTGCTTTGCTCGATCCTCGAAAGTCAGTCAGACACCAATCACGCAGCATAGGACAATTACTTACGGCGATGCACGTCCTATTCATCAGCAGCCATATTTTGTTTCACAGAAAGTACGAAAAGCAATTCAACGACAAGTCAAGGGGATGATTGACGATGGCGTTATCCAGCCTTCAAAGAGTCCGTGGTCGTCACCGGTTGTCCTGCTAAAGAAAAAGGACGGCACTCTGCGCTTCTGTGTTGATTACAGAAAACTCAACAACGTCACAAGGAAGGACGTTTATCCGTTGCCGCGCATAGATGACTCTCTTGACCGGCTACGGCGAGCCAAGTATTTTTCCTCCCTTGATTTGAAAAGTGAGTACTGGCAAATTGAGGTAGACGAGCGTGACCGGGAGAAAACAGCCTTTGTCACTCCGGATGGACTTTACGAGTTCCCAGTACTTCCGTTCGGGTTGTGCTCTGCTCCGGCAACCTTCCAACGGATGATGGACACGGTGCTCGCTGGCCTAAAATAGCAAACCTGTCTCGTCTACCTGGATGATGTGGTCGTATTTTCAGGCAGCTTCTCCGGACATCTTAAGCGACTGCGGCAAGTGCTCGAGGCAATCCGATCGGCTAACGTCACGTTAAAGCCTCAGAAATGTCACTTCGGTTATGAAGAATTGAAGTTTCTTGGGCATGTCGTGAGCGCGGAAGGGGTCCGTCCCGATCCCGAGAAAACTGCCGCTGTAGTTGCTTTTCCGACTCCTACAGACAAGAAAAGCGTTCGACGCATCCTGCGATTGTGCGCATACTACCGACGCTTTATACGCAATTTTTCTAAAATTGCTGCACAACTTACTCGTCTCACTAGAGACGACACGCCGTTCATCTGGAGCTCTGAACAAGAAGCAGCTTTCGCCGAGCTTCGACATCGCCTGGCATCGCCTGGCATCGCCCCCGGTTCTTGGACATTTCGACGAGGACGCCGAAACAGAAATTCACACCGACGCCAGTAACGTCAGTCTGGGTGCGGTGCTCGTACAGCGGCAGGAGAACGACGAAAGGGTCATAACTTACGCCAGTCGCACCCTATCACGACCCGAGTTCAATTACATTACCACGGAGAAAGAGTGTCTTGCCGTCGTATGGGCACTTGCCAAGTTTCGACCTTACCTCTATGGCCGCCCATTCAAGGTCGTGACGGATAATCACTCCTTATGCTGGCTGGCAAACCTAAGAGACCTTTCTGGACGACTGGCACGGTGGAGCCTGCGCCTGCAGGAATACGACGTGACCATCGTGTACAAGTCAGGCCGCACACACGACGATGCGGACACATTGTCACGCGCACCTGTTGAACCTGCCGATCAACACATCGAAGACGACAGCGCTTTTTCTCGGCGCCATAAGCGGGGCAGACGTATCCACACGGCAGTGAGCAGACTGTGAATTACGCCCTATAATTGACCATCTAGAAGGCCGCAACGTCACTCTGCCCCCGCAAATTGCTCGCGGTTTGTCGTCGTTTTGCTTACGACAGGGCGTCCTATACAAGAAGAATTATGCTGCCAGCAACAACACCTAACTTTTGGTCGTACCCGCAGAGCTTCGTGACGAAATCCTGTTCGCATGCCACGATGAGCCTGCGTCTGGCCGCTTGGGTTTCACTCGAACCCTTGCCAGGGTACGGAAATCGTACTACTGGCCGAAACTCGCCACTTGTGTTAAACGATACGTCCAAGCCTGCCGCGAATGCCAACGCCGAAAGTCGCCGAAAGACGCTGACTGGGTGACCGACACAAAGCTTTGGCCACAGCTATAAAGGACATCTAAAAGCGCTTTCGAAGCTCATTAAGCTTTGTTCAAACGGCGCGAGCAGAGTATACATGCTGCTTGTTATAAAAACGAAGCTAAAAATGCATGCCAAGCTGTCCGCTTAGGAATTGAATTAGGATCAGTGTGTTTTTCTGTTCGTTCTTCCTTTGGCAAATACTTAGAAGTAGCGTCTTGTCACGTTTCTGACTCAGTGAAGTTCGTCGGTGTGGTCACTATCTGATTATTTTCTGCCTAATCGCTCGCGGGTGTGCTCAGTTGCAATATATTTATTCTTGCTGCACACAAGACTTGGAACGTAGCTGTTCTGGGGCGCTATAACGTAAAATATTTCCAAACTGTTTTGATTCCAATTGCTGCAATCAGCCACCACGATTGGCCAAAACATTTTCGGGCCGCTCCCAACTTCGCCGGTCTGTCACGCGACCTCACGAAAACCGCGATAGCCCCCATCTGATATAACGTGTACACACTGATTATGCATGATTAAACCGCACAAAAGAAAAATAATCATTCCTGACTCGACGCCTTTTCTCCATTAGCCCTCTGCTATTGGTCCAATGTTTTCTGCATGGCTACGCCCACTTCGCCTGTCTGTCAGGTGATCTCACAAGACCGCGAAAACTCATCACGTCAAAGTGACGGTTACGCGTAAAAAAATGCATTGATGTGCCGAACAAAACTGAATTTGTGTCTGAATAGCCAAAGACTGCCCCGTTCCAAAAGGAATAGAAGATGGCTGCCCGCCGATCGCTCAGGCCCTTGCTACTCGCACCTGCCCGTGAGCATGTATTTATTTGCGCATGATAAACCTTTTTGCACGGCCGTAAAACATTATCGAGCCCTTTCGGCACGCATACGACATGGCTCTGCCAACTCTTCCTTGCTGAGGATCTGTTTTAGCGGCATTATTATCCTTCCGTTGCACGCCGCCGCGATTTTCGACCAGCCACCACAAGCTAAGTAAGGTGAAGCGGACCAATCGGAGAAGCCGACACCAAAATTCGCCAAGTTGAAGTCTGCGAAAGGCCGAGTTCTTGTGCACGGCGAGGAATTGACTGTACCGGGTTCTCCTGCAGACTTTCACGGACCGCGGCGATGTTCTCGGCCGATCTGGCGTTCCTTGAAGCACGGATGTTGGCTGATTGTTTACCGAACCGGTCGTCTCGAATTTGGCCACCAAACGTTGGAGAGTCGACTGTGAAGGACCACCGCGTCTGCCGTAAAATGGGCGCAACACGCACGACGTTTCCACTAACGAACAGTCATTTTGATAATAAAGCATTTTCATTTAGACGTGCTGCTCAATCGTGTAAATTGCCATGGTGATTTGGCATATATCAGTGACTGAATAATAAACAACAGATAACACAGACGCCACCAAAACAACATGGCCGCCACAAGTTGCCGACATCGACCCGCCCCAAATGAAAAACCCTATACAACACTGTCTCTCAGGCGTTCGCTTTACTAAGGCCGCGCGTTCCCGCCTGGCCGGAAGGCTCCAGGGGGAGGGTGGGCAGGTGGAGAGGCCGCGCTTGACTGCGCTAAGCGTGGACAGCTGGGCTAGTTGGTTGTGATTAGCATTATGAAACATCGTTCCGGCGCACAATTAAACACGGACTAGAAGAGAAAGACAGCACGAACGGCGGTGTCTTGTTGTCAAGTCCTGCGAACATAAAGTTCGTTATAGCGTCGACGCCCAGATAAGGCGACTGGAGAAGTCTGGCTTCCATGGAGAAATCGTGGCCTCGGTGGTAGAGAGCCAGATTCGCGAGGTAAAATTTGGTGGGAGGAGCAGGCTGGAGAAAGACGCCCGCCCGCCATAGAGTCCTGTCGTAGTGCCCTACTGGCACCAGGTTTCACACTGCCTCAAGAAGGTAATGAACGCTTGCTAGAGCATCGCAGGAATGCTACTTCACTAAGTGACGCTGGTCATTTAGCCGACCACATTCGCCGTTGCTCGCACAAGCTGTGCGATAAGATAGCTCGCCAGCTTAGGCAGCGTCAGCAGTTACAGCGCCGCTGTGGCAGTAGCGATGCGGTCTATAAAAGCCGCTGCTTCTTGATAATAAATGTTCTTTTGATTGTTGCTTGTTGAAGGTGAAGGACGCACACTTCTTTCCGTCTCGTCGTGACGCAAACATGGTGTCAGAAGTGGCGCCCGCCGATCTGAGGCAACACTGTTATCGGACGTCAGACCAGCCCTGAAACGAGGACGCCGCGGGCCCACTGAACAGTGCCAGACGCCAGACAAGCAACCAGGTACCTTACAAGGAAAGACCAAGTAAGATGGCTTTGTTTCAAATTGCTCCACCCCGGAAACAGCGATTTCTTCGCTTCCTAACTGCGTCTGGACTAGACGGGAAGCCAGAAAAGAGTCAACTAGATGCATTGGTGTATCTAATGGGACCTCAGGCCGAGGATATCTTCAAAACCTTCAAACTTGAATCTGACGACCAGAAGTTTGAGGTCGTACTGCAGGAGTACGAGGCCTGCTTTGTTCCTCGGCAGAACATCATTTATGAAAGGGCCAAGTTTAACATCCGAACGCAACAGGACGGCGAATCCGTCGAGGATTTTGTTAACGCACTGCACACGCTTGCTTCCACGTGCGACTACGGGGAGCTGCGAGATTTAATTCGAGATCGTCTCGTGGTGGGCCTCCAAGACCGTAAGATCTCGAGCGCTCTGCAACTAGATCCGGACTTAAAACTACAGCAAGCGTTGTTGGTGGCACGACTGCACGAGACCGTCAACCAACAGCAGGCACAGCTTCACCGCATGCGAGAACAGTAAGTCCACCAAATACAGTCCCAGCGGGGTACGCAACATGTGGTGAAGAACGAGCCTCCGCCTGAAAGTGGAAGCAACGTTCCCAAACCACGTGGCTGGTGCGGAAGAAACAGGCACATTTGAGCGTCCTGTCCAGCGAAAGATGCAGTCTGCAGAAAGTGCGACAAAAGAGGACACTTCGAGGCGGTTTGCCGATCAACCAGAGCTGTCAGGAATGCCGAAAACCTGACCGAGGAACCAGGCTTCCTCGGAGTAGCAGCCCATTCATCCGCTTACAGGTGAGAAGTTCCAGTACTTGTTGAATCTTCGAACGTGGTACTTAAAATAGACACTGGGGCGGACGAAACAGTCATTCCGGCGGAGCTCTTCAATCTCATCTTTTCCGCGATAAAACTTCAACCAGCATAGCGCCGGCTTCAGGGACCTGATGGTAAACCCCTTGCCCTATCTGCTTTGGGTGTCATAAATATGACGTTTGCGGGAATGAACAGCCGCGAAGACGTGTACGTACTTCAAGGCCTCCGAACCCCTCTTCTTGGGAAACCAGCGATAGAAAGGCTACTACCACAAATCAACGTAGTGAAGAAACTAGACCCCGAATCTGAGTTTCCACAAGTGTTCCAAGGACTGGGGGCCTTCAAAGAAGAGTATGACCTCAAGTTGAACCCTGAATCAAAGCCTTTCTCTCTGTCATCCCCACGCAGAGTGCCCCTGCCTTTGTTCGAAAAAAAAAACAAGAGCTCGAGCGGATGCAAGCACTAGGCGAGTATTTCTCCTGTCACCGAGCCTACTACATGGTGCGCACCTATGGTTGTCGTTCTTAAACCCTCTGGTTCTGTTCGAGTCTGTGTTCACTTCACGGAACTCAACAGATACGTTCCACGAGAATGGCATCCCATTCCGGCCGTCGAGTACACCACCGGAATGCTACGGCGAGCGAGCACGTTTTCGAAACTCGACGCGAACTCGGGTTTCTAGCAGATACCGCTGAGTGAAGGGAGCAAGAAATTTACAACTTTAACACGCCGTTCGGACGATTTCAACCGACTTCCGTTCGGAATATCGTCGGCCCCCAAACATTTTCAAAGACGAATGGAACAGGTTCTTTGAGGACACGAGGAAGTCGTCTGTCACATGGACGATGTGCTTATCAATACCAGGAATTAGGGACATTTCGTACAGTTTCCTTTTTTCGCCACCACGTGGCGTATCGACCTTAAAGAATTCGAAATTCCCGCTATGGCGTATGCTATGACGCACAACTAAAGAAAACGCAATAAAAAGAAACACACCCTGAAGCTGTGGCTGCACCTCGGTGCTTGGAAACGAGCGCGCTTGTGTATCAGCGTTATCTCGAAGACGGCCAGCTACTTGCTCTACTGACAATGAATCGACGGTTGTGCTAGACACTTCGCCAGAAAGCTCGTCCGCATTCTGGAGAGATGTCTGATCGAGATAACGGCTCCCGCGAAGCTTCCGATGAATATATGTTTTTTTCCTTGAGCAGACTTTTTATTTGTACACCACTGTGGCCACGGTCTTTCGTATACGTCAGGGTTCTGTTTCATGGGTTTCCTATAAAACTGGCGTGATCCATTGTTTAAGAGGAAGCTTTAGCTCGGGCCTATATCTTCGATGCCGGATTATCAAATACATGTAAAATGCAGGAATCCCTTTCGGCAATCACTACACTTCAACTTTTTTTTTCTAAATTCATCATAACTCATCAAATTTGCTGCATTGGTTGCTCTGAGAAACTACTTCCGATTTCCCATGTATTTCGATAGGAGCCCCCAAGCTCAATGTTCCCCCTAAGTTCGAGCTTGAATAATATACTTGTTGGCAAGATACGTTTGTAAACGTGTGATCGTGAGCTAATGAGCTAGAGCACTGGCTTACTGAGCTCAACGGCAGAGGATATGTTTACAAAAGCGTCTTGGGAAGGAATAGGAGAAAAGAAAGGGAGCAGGCTGGTATGTTATTCAGAAGCGTGTCTGGTTGGCTAAAAATTACTAAATGCGTTGGTCGTCATACCACCTTCCGTTCCATCAGCATAATTTCTATTTCATTCCGCTAGTATTGTGCTATTATTGTCAGTCAATCGAGATTAGAACACCGGTGTCATGGCCTTGTATTCCGTCGCAATTCTTTATCGCCGTCACTTCAGAATCCTCTCATCGTCGTCATGCAGTCGTCCTTATATGCCCTCGTCGTTCTATCGACATCATTCCTACCTCGTAATTCCATCGTCGTCACTGCATGCACCGTCGGCCTGCGGTCCTTGTTCTACCATCGTGAGGTAACATTGGCGAGCGATGGTCATAACAAATCGGGTCAATCAAGGAGACAATGTATGGCCGCATATAGCCGAATCACTTGAAAATGAGGACAAACACTACGGATTCTAAACAAAGATGTCTTAGCTAACACGGTGTGTCAATTCTTGTTCGCTAGATTGTGTAAATGCTAATCGCATTAACTTCGATAATCATCTTAACATGGGTTCTGCAGGAATTCTTTCGTCTTCGCGACACTAACGAACTCTTGTCCACATTGTTCCCAGCCTATTAACACCTCGAATTCCTAGAGGTGATCGTGCTCAGGCATGTGACGGATGACCCGAAGTTTGATGGAGGTAGCGGTATGATTTCGACAGCGGCACCGCCTATCGACCAGGAGAAACACATTTGGGTGGGTGGGAATAGCGGCGAAAGGCACACTTCATGAGTTGCTAGACATCACAGATTTGAATCAACCTGACAAAGAGTTAGAAATATATATGCATTGCAGTCGCGCTAAAGAAATTGAAAATTATTGGATTGGTGCGAGACTCGCTGCAAAAACATTCATTAGACTGTGTCAGGTATCCGAGCTATCCTTAACGGGAATTAATGAGATGAGTTTCGATAGAGCTCGTTAGATTTTTCAAGAGCGGAAGACGTGCCTAGAGGCAGAGTCGACTGCAATATTTTGTTGCTGCACAAAATTATCTAGATTTTCGGCATGATCATTTTAACGGAAAAACAAAAATTAAAGAAGTTTTCAAGAAGTACTTAGAGTACATTGATAAAATTGTAGCAAACAAATTCTGAAAAGTTAATTTGCAACTTTTTTGTGTCCTAAGGCACAGGGCAACTTACTACTGGTTTCCATTAATTTTCTTCGTTATATTTTCAAGCGAGTTGAATATTCTGCCGTAGGTTAATTCACAATTAGCCCAACTAATTAAACTGAGACTTTCAAGTGTATGTTGTTCTTGGACAAATGCTTTAAGACTACGCGGATGATGATGTATGGGGTTTAATGGCGCAAGGGCCAGATATGGCCAAAGAGCGCCATACACATGGTAATGAGTTTCCAATGAGTTTATGAGGTAGAGGAATGTACTGTGAATGGTGGATGTTGAATGGCTGTAAATAGGCCTAAAATCAGTCGCTGTAACTTGCGTAACTATTAAAATTGTAACTATTAAAATTATAGTATTATGACTATTAAAATGATGACGGTGACTAGAGATGTGAGAAATGACCATGGATGGTTTGTTCTAAAGTGATGTCATAAAACGTGGACGTGAAAGTAGCACCGGTGCCTCAACAGGACCCTTGAACGCAAGGCCTTAGAGGCACGTGCTCTACAATATTGCTGTCGCAGCAGCAGCCTCTGAAGAGAGGATGTGCTACGAATGTAGGGGGCTGATGACTCGCAAGGTACCGGCATCTTCAAGAAACTTTAAAACTAATCTGTAGTCAAAAAACGGTTCTGTGCCCAGAAACATTGCTGGGTGTAGAGGAATGTGTTGTTTATATGCTAAGGGGAAATGTTTCTTTCTTTGAGGCTCTAATTCCTTGCACTCTATTAAGACATGGATTACAGTCAGCGTCTGGCCACATTTACTGCAAGAAGGGGGTTCATTACCAGTCAACAGGTGAGAGTGCGTGCCATACGTGTGGCCAATTCTGAGGCGGCAAAGAATGACTTCAGTTTTTCGTGTTTTCGTATTGGGTGGCCAATTCCCTAACTGTGGTTTAATGGCGTGAAGTTTATTTCTTTATTCCGCGTCCCATAAGTGCTGCCAATAGCTCCTAAGGCTTTTTCGCAGGAAATGCTTCATATCTATTGCAGGGACAGCTATAGAGGAGGTGTTCCCCTTCCTTACAAGGGAAACGGCAGTTTCATCTGCGAGCACGTTGCCCTCAATACCTCTGTGGCCGGGTACCCAGCATATAGTGACACGTTGGTTAGACGTGTATGCTGTGCAGAGCACTGAATAGAGCTCACTGAGCACAGGCTTTTGTGTTTACGTGGAGTCATTAATGCCTTTACTACGCTTAAAGAGTCGGTGAATATAACAGATTTTTGAAGCTTTGTTTGAATTATATGCTTCCCTGCACACAATAGGGCATGAGCCTCAGTCGTAAATATGCTTGTTTCTGGATTCATTTCACCGGATTCAGAAAAGGATGGACCGATTGCCGCATAGGACACGCCAGCATGTGACTTTGATGCGTCAGTAAAGAATTCCGGGCAAGAGTATTTTGATTGAAGTTCACGAAAGTGCATCCGGATATGTACTTCCGGAGCATACTTCGAGACCTCAACAAACGATGTGTCGCATTCTATAAGTTGCCATTGCCACGGCGGTAACGGCTTTGCCGGAGGCATTACTTGATGCTGAAGCAGTGGAACACCGCTTTCTTCGCAGAGTTTCCTCACCCGCAGTGAGAAGGGTTTCGTTGCGGTAGGTCGGTTATGGAAAAGTGTGGCACACGTAGTGTCATTTATGATGGAGTAACAAGGATGTCGGCAGTCTGAGTTTACTTTCAGAAAATACATAAAGCTAGAGTAGGACATTTGAAGGTTTAGGGGCCACTCATTTGATTCCACATAAAGACTTTTCACAGGGCTTGTTCTGAAGGCTCCGGTTGCCAGGCGGATGCCTAAATGATGAACAGGATCGATCATCTTTAAAGCACTGGGGGCAGCAGACTGATAAACTATCGCGCCGTAGTCTATGCGTGAACGAATGAGGCTTTTGTATAGGTTTACCAAACACTTTCTGTCACTGCCCCATGTGGTGTGCGATAATACTTTAAGAATGTTTATTGCATTTAAGCATTTGGCTTTAAGGTACTTTATGTGGGGAATGAAAGTCAGTTTACAGTCTAGAATTATTCCTAAAAATTTATATTCTGTGTTTACTGGTATGAGCTGTCCGTGTAGTTCCACTTCAGGGTCTGCTACGAGCCCTCTCTTTCGTGTGAATAGAACACACGAACTTTTATTTGGGTTTACTTTAAAGCCATTTTCTGTGGCCCATTTAGAGACTTTGTTCAGGGCAATTTGAACCTGTCGTTGGCATACTGTAAGGTTACAAGATTTATAACCTATCTGTACGTCGTCAACGTACACGGAATAAGATATGGCTGAGGGCAATGATGTGCGGAGTGAATTCATCTTGACTATGAAGAGCGTACAGCTGAGCACGCCTCCCTGAGGTACCCCAATTTCCTGTGTGAATGAACGGGACAGCGCATTACCTATTTTGACCCGGAAAGTACGATTCTGCAAGTAGCTCTCTATAACGTTTAGCATGTTCCCGCGGATGCCCATTATCGACAGGTCTCGCAAGATTCCGTAGCGCCACGTTGTGTCATACGCCTTCTCCATATCTAGAAATACAGATAAGAAGAACTGTTTGTGTATGAAAGCATCCCGAATGTTTGTCTCGATGCGTACGAGATGGTCGGTTGTAGACCGGCCTTCTCTGAAACCGCATTGGTAAGGGTCAAGCAGTCTGTTAGATTCCAGGAAATGTAGAAGACGACGATTAATCATTTTTTCGAATAGCTTACATAGACAACTAGTGAGCGCAATTGGGCGATAACTTGTCGCACAGGATGGGTCCTTGCCCTGTTTTAAGACCGGAATTACAATGGCTTCTTTCCATGTAGATGGGAGGTGTCCTGCAGCCCATATAGCATTGTACAGAGCAAGCAGTGTCATTTGAGTGTCTTCGTGAAAGTGTTTAATCATGTCGTACATAATTCTGTCAGGTCCGGGTGCAGAGCTGAGGCAAGCAGTCAGGGCGGCTTTCATCTCAGCGATACAAAAAGGGAGGTTATAAGGTTCGTCATGTCTACATCTGCGGTTTATTACCTTGAGTTCTGCTATATCTTTGTGTTTTAAGAATGCCTCGGAATAGTGGACTGAACTGGATACATACTCGAAGTGCTTGCCAAGAGCGTCAGCTTGGTCTTTGAATGTATTCCATTGGTCATCGACCAGGGGTAATGGCTGGGTTTGCTGGCCATTAAGTTTTTTCAAGCCATTCCAGACTTTCGCTTCCTGCGTGTATGAGTTAATGCCTGAGAGAAACCTCTCCCAGCTTGCCCTCTTTGCCTGTCTGCGCGTCCGCCTTCCCTGTGACTTGACGTGCTTGAACTCAACAAGATTTTCAGCAGTTGGAAATCGGCGCAATATACTCCATGCTTTGTTTTGTTTCTTCCGCGCCTCCTTGCAGTCGTCGTTCCACCAGGGAACCCGTCTTTTAGATGAGCTGCCCTTTGTCTGAGGAATGCATTTCTCTGCTGCCTCTACAATAAAAGCAGTAAAATACGCTACGGCGTCGTCTATGTTAAAATCACTGATAAAGTCTGGCGATATGCATGTTGACTCTCTAAAACACAACCAATCTGCTGCTGGTAGTTTCCATCTAGGAGGATGCGGAGGACCGTTTTCTTGTTTTGCCAAGTTTAATGTCGCAGGGAAGTGGTCACTTCCAAAAAGATTGTTTGTGACACTCCACTGCAGGTGGAGGAAAAGAGTCGGAGATCCAATAGCTAAATCAATTGAGGAATATGAATTGTAATGTATGTTGTAGTATGTTGGCTCTTTCTTATTGAACAGGCAAGCACCGGACGTCACTAGAAAGTTTTCTATTAGTCGACCCCTCGAGTCACACCGGGAGTCTCCCCACAGAGTGTTGTGCGCATTGAAATCGCAAACGACAACGTAGGGTTCAGGGAGCTGATTCATTAGGCTGTGGAGTTGTGTCTTGCTAAGGTGGTAATCCGGTGGTATGTAAATGGAGCAGACAGTAACCAATTTGTTGAAAATTATTGCTCGAATTGATACTGCCTCGAGAGGCGTCTGGAGGACTAAATGCCGACAAGCTGCTGACTTGTCAACAATTATTGCTACGCCGCCAGACGGGGCGTTAGCATTATCACGATATTTGCGGAAGATGGCATATTGCCGCAGGAAATTTGTTTGCGTTGGCTTTAAATATGTCTCCTGAACACACAGCACCTTTGGATTGTATTTGTGTAGAAGTTCTTTAACGTCATCGAGGTTGTGCATAAGACCTCTCACGTTCCAGTATAATATTTGTGTATCCATATTGTTTGTGTTGTTGCGCTGCGTGTCAAGAGGAGTCAAGTGGCTTACAGAGCCTTTCGAGGCCCCGTAATCCGTGGTTTGTTTTTCTTGGAGCGGTCGCGAGATTCGCGCCGCTCAGGAGGCGCTGGGTGCGCCGGCTGGCTTGTGCTTGTGTCCATCGACTCCTGGGAGCCGCTGGACTTCCGCTCATTCGAGCGGAGTGTTTTCTGGGTAGGCCTTGCCTCAAAAAGCAGGGCCTTGGAGGCCACCAACCCAGAGGTCGATGGGCCTTCCTTAAGGGATGGCGCAGCAGCGCTGGCTGCTGTCGCCTGGGGGGCTGGTGGCACCGCCGCGGCCACACTCTTTGTGGGCCGGGCCGATGCCGGAGTCTGCTGCGACGTTGCCCCCTTGCGCGCCGCGTCAGCATACCCTGGGGTATGGAAAAAAGAAACACGTTTCCGCGCTTCCTGGAACGAGATGTTCTGCTTGATTTTCAGTGTGATTATGTCTTTTTCTTTTTTCCATGTGGGGCAAGTTCGAGAGTATGCTGCGTGTCCACCGTCACAGTTGGGACAGTGGAGCGTGCCATTGCAGTTGTGGGATGAGTGTTCCTGTTCGCCACATTTCGCACAGGTCAGTCGGCCTCGGCAATTTTGCGAACCATGGCCATATCGTTGACATTTGAAACATCTTCGGGGATTTGGGATGTAAGGTCTGACTCGAATTCTGGTATATCCTGTTTCTATGGTTTCCGGTAGCTCACTCGACGCAAAGGTGAGGATCAGATGTTTAGTTGGAATATCCTGGTTGTCCCGCTTGATCTTTATCCTTTGTACTTGAATCACGTTGTGTTCTTTCCAGCCCTCCAGGAGCTCTTCCTCACTTAAGCTTAAGAGATCTTCATCAGAGATAACTCCTTTACTTGTGTTCATTGATCGATGTGGGCTAACAGTGATTGGAACACTACGGAATGCTACAAGATTCGAGAGTTTGCCGTGCTGTTGAGTGTCACGAACCTCCAGAAGAAGGTCGCCACTGCTCATTTTCGTCACTTTGTAGCCAGCACCTAGTGTGTCGGTGAGACATTTGGCCACAGTAAAAGGTGAAATGGTTCTTACTGTCTTTTCAGGGTCTTGACTATGTATCACATGGAAGCGGGGGAACGTTTCTTTGCGCTGGCTGAACAGTTGAAAAGTTTCTTCGGTGCGTCCTCTTTTAAAAAGAGGACGATCATGAAGTGGGGGGAATGACGTCTTAGTCATAAAGAACTGGTTTGATTTCGGCAGCTAGGCCAGCCGCCCACCACCGAGCCCAACATGGGGACGCTACGGGACCCGAAGGAAACGCAGACGCCAGCTGTACGTAGCTACTATAACCTAATATAGAATACCCAAGGTTGGATAATATACACCAGGTTAACCCTCGCTGCCTGGAAAAATTGGAAGTAAGAGGAAGCGAGGAGAGGACAGGAAAGATTGAAAGTAATAGAGAAAGACGAAGATTGGAGAGAAGTGCAGGAAAAGGCAACTACCGATTTCCCCCGGGTGGGTCAGTCCGGGGGTGCCGTCTACGTGAAGCCGAGGCCAAAGAGGTGTGTTGCCTCCGTCAGGGGGCCATAAAGGTCCAAACACCCGGCTTCGCCTCAGCCTCCAGGATCCCCTTTTCCCCGGACACGGCTAAGCCACGCACGGTTAAGCGCGGGAGGGTCCAACCCTCTTGTGCTCGGGTACGTGGTGGCGCAACTCACCAAACGCCTGCTGACGCAGACGCCCCTGCGGGCGACTACGCGGATGCTGCAAAATTTATCCACATTGCTGAGGGGAATATGAAAAACAAAATAGAAATGCAAAGCACTTTATTGCCTCGTAAATTTTTATTTTGAATGCTATTTCCACTCGTTAAATGGCGCGACCCTCGTGTTCGCAGCCTTGTATATGTTTTTGTAGCACTAGGTGCGTTATCTGCGAATTTACGTGTATAAGCAAGCAGATCATACTTTAATCTGGCGGAGAAAAAAAAAACAAGGGAAGCCTACGTTGTAGATGCACTGTACTGAAACACAATTAGACAGAGTCTAAATTTGCATATATTTCTAAACAAGGGTGCCTAAATTGTCTATTGAAAAATTGACATCATTATAATGAAGTCGAATAAAGCAATCAGAATGGCATGTTCCGCGTGAAAATATGATGAGCTTTAGCCTTGTGGGTCAACAATTTCTGTTTAATGAAAAAAAAAGCTTCTAGTGGCCGTGTATTATCGTATTTCTGAAAACCAGTAACCAGCGTATCTAAATTTACATTCGCGCCAAAATTAGTGGCTCGAGTTCTATCACTGTAGGTACATCCGAATGACTATATGAGATTAAAAAGTGAGATTAAATGGAGGGTGGCGGCGTGTATGGTAGTGTTCACCTATGCCTTCGCTATAGTATGTTGCCGCACACTTTAAAGCACGAGCATGGTGATCAACCGATGTGCTTTTTTACATTGTACTTCACCCCTAAATGTAAGCCGGGGTTCTCCTACTCCCTGTGGTTGTTGCCAGCCTGATCCCTCCCTATTTTCCTAACTGTCCATTGCATGGTTTGTTTTCATACCAAATATTCACATAATAATCTGTGGGTGTTCGGATAGTAATGAAATGTTTATTTCTCTCGCAGTTAAATTATCAAGTAACCATAAAGAAGGGATGCAGGGCAAAAACTTGCTATGATGCAGCTTGAAGACCGCCCGGCGGCCGTTGATCACATGACAGTATCTTCACAATAATCGAGAACGCGAGCTAGCTTCGTAAAGGCAAAAGGGCTAATGGGTGGAACAGAACCGCGCCGGCCAAAGAATGGTACTTTCGGGCTCGGGCCAGGCCCGGACCTAAAAAACCGGCCCGTGCAGTGCTCTACTTCAGATAGACTGATCAGCAGATTCCCATACTGTCACGTAGTAGTGACGCTGAAGTAAACAGTCGTAAAACTGTGTATGACGAAACTGATTCTTTATTGGGCTAACATGTGCCCACAAAAGCAAGCTACACTCAAAGCACAACGAAAGCGGTGAACACAGTCGGCGATCGTCGAAATCTGATCAGCGGCGAAACGCGTCGGCTTTTATACATGAGTCATCGAAGGCCCCAGAATAACCCCTGGTACCTAAAGTCTTATATAGGAACTTTACTGGTACCCGCATCTCTTCCAGAAAGATCTAGATAATTCGCGTCTCTCATAAAATCAGATTACATGAGCGTCGGTGACAAAAGACAACGGATAGAAGCATCGATAACGTTCCAGAAACTTCCCATACATGCAGGCGCGTCCTGTGCCTAGCGATAACGTTTAACATTTTTAGCCGGTGAAAAGCGGTCACCGGTGAAAGATAAACATGTATACGTGTCAATATGATTATGAAAGATTGAGTAAAACAATTTAAGACGTAACCTGCTTCCCTGTTCAAGCAAAAGGATCCAGTCAAGTTATTTTTTCCTCTTACACTTAGAAAGTGGTTGTATATCCCCAGGTCGAACAGTGTCGCGACGAATTGGACTTTTTCTAGAGCATTAATATGCAAAAAATTTACTGTTGGGCTTTGCGTACCAAAACCACAATCTGATTATGAGGCACGCCATGGTGGGGGACTCCGGATTACTTTAGTCCACCTGGGGTTCTTTAACGTTCACCCAATGCTGCATTGATATGCACATCAGAAACTGCATTCAACACAGGGCATGCCTACACCAACATTGGTAAAATTTGTTTTTTACGCTGCTCTTTTACGTTAATACTTATGTGTTTTAAACTTTGTTGCAAGTGAAGGGCATGCCCGGCATTTCTAACTACGGTATTGAGATGTTATGACCAAGAGCCATTCTCTGACAGCATAAGACCTAAATATTTCACAGGTGAATTATTTTTTTATTTCAACTGGCCACTTAACAAATACTTATATCTGATTTTGTAACATTTTTGTAGTGAAGCTAATGTCTACATAATTATTTATGTTTAGGGCCATGCTATTAGTGACACACTATTTTTATACGCGCTTCGAGTCGGCCGCCAATAAAAACAATGACTCATTAGATGCCCTTGCATACAGTACACAATCATCCACAAAAATTGTATCCCGGTTCAATAATATCACACATATTGCTAATAAAAAACCTTGCACTCGGCCGCGCAACGCTTGAAACAGCGAAGCTGTGTGATCGTAGCCCAGCATTTTCGGAAGTGCGCGCGAACTTTTCATCTTATTACTCATGTAGACGATAATTTCTTTTCGCGCGTCTCGGACTTACGGCCGACACTGCGCGTTGCACAGCGCAGATTGCAACACCGACACCGCGTTCCAGGAGACCCGCTTCGTGAATGCGTTGCTCTCTCTCTCTCTCTCGCTCTCATAGCACGCAAAACCTCTTCACCTCGCAGAGCACGAGCGTACAAACGCGCCAGCTGTGGAGGAATACGACGACGCTCGAACGCAATCATATGGTTCGCATAAATGCATGTTCTGGCAGCGTGGCTGTATAGCCTAGTGGTTCCGACGCTCGCTTTGGGACCGGAGGTACGCGGCGTCGAAGCCCACCTCTGCAAGAATGTTTATTAATTTCTTTTTTTGGTAGTTTCTTGATACGCCCCACAAATTACGGCTGGCTTAAACAGCTTCGCTGTTAAAAAAAAGAAATTCGGCAGAGACATTTCAAACTGCTTACGTGTGGCTATGCGAAAGCGATATATTCCCTTTGGTGCAGTTTTGTACGGAACGGCGTTTCAGGAACTAGTTCCTTTTGGGAGGAACGGAGGAATGCCACCATTCCTTTAAGGCTCGGTGGAACTGTAACGGTAACTCGTTATTTTTACAAAGGGACGGCAGAGGGAACGGCGTTCCTTCTGTAAACGTTCCACGGCACTAAACAGGCGCACGAACGCACGCACGTATGCAGCACATCATGCAAGGCGCAAAGAACTACCGCTTGTCTGTCACGTGACTATAGTGCATTTTTTTCCCGAGTTCTGCATTATATTTTTTTTAATGACTAGGCTTCAAGATTGCCACGTGACGCTCCCTTCTGTAGTTTCTTTCCGCCATGGCGGCCTGTCGGACACTAACATCGAGATGTAACTCTTGCCGAGTTCAAACAAGGGTCTTTACTTAAATTAAGAACATCTATTCTGGACGTTTCTTTTTCCGCTCATACTGCAATATTGGATCAGCATTCATTAAACGCCTAAGTATTGTTCCTTTCGATGCGGTTTCTTGTGCAGACATTCAATTATATCCTCCTGAGGCCCCTTGTACAATACATTGCACATTGTCTTCCACTTTTGTTTTCGAAATTCACTCGGAAGTGATTACGCAAAATATTCACTCTGGGTGTGAAGAACGGTGCATGTGTAACTACTGTAAAGAAGTGGTTTACTCATATTCTTGTCATCCGCTTTCGAGAAATTCGACAATAAATTGGTCTAGACCTCTGTGTCGTCCCACACGGCCGAAAGACTTCGAGGCGTATTTCGAAGTCATCGAGATTTCGTGAAAATACTGGACGAGGCAGCAATATGGCAATGTACTACACGTAGTTCCATCTTCATCTCAGCGTTCAAACAATGAAATGCAGTTTTTACCACAGCTTACATTAGGAGATGATGGAGATAGTCATTTTTTTCACGTACATGGAGGCGGAGCTTTTGGCATCTTTCCGTGGTATTATAGCGCCCACCGACGCCGCAACACGGGGCCCTTTGGTCGGCGCTCTCAGCCGGTGCCTTAGCGCCGGCTGTCAAAGAAGTGAAAAATTAAGAAGCACAGCGCGTGCTCGAGGCGCAAGCTCGGCACGCGCAGTGTCGTTCTAGAAGCTAGCCACGCTGGTCGTCGCAGCCGCCGCTCGGCTCACCACCTTCGCCATTTTGAGTAGGGACGACGGCACGGCTCGTACGGCCGCTGTCACGTCATCCTACAGTGGTGCTACACTATTGAAATTTAAAAAATTGTTTTTCACGTTCTTGACATAACAGTAGGCAATAAAAACTACCGTGAAGAGCGATTATGTCCCGTTGTTGTGTCCGGGTCTCAGGAGGCTATTGGTGCATGCGAGTAACTTTCTATTTGCAGATCTGAAGCGCAGTATCCTGACTGCGCATTTGAAGACCGAAGTGGAAAGCGCCGTATGTGTTGCACTTGTAATAGACGAGCACCAAAGTGGCAGTTAAACATGTCTGGAGTATGTCCGGTGCTGCTTGAAAAAAATTCGTCTAGGAGCGTTGCTTTGGATTCTTTTTATCTCCAGATAATGTGCCGCCGGCAATGTTCAAATTCTTATAATATACTTAGTTTGATGTGAGATTTAAATTGCACACTTTATTTCGTCGCAAGATTATCCGACACCACATTTTAATTTAAAAATCAAAGGTAACATTAATGTAACGACACGTTACAATGTTAGAAATGTAACTGGAACGCGTTCCATTCGCATTAATGGAACTTGTAACGGAAATTCGTTCCAAGATTGGGAAGGAACGACGAACGAGCTTTCGTTCCTGTTTTAGAGGAACGTGTACAACGCTGCTTTGGTGAAATGTTTTTTTCCGCACGTTCCGCCTCCGTGCAAGTTCACCCCTGCGTACTAACGGCGCTTCGGCGAGGCCAAATGAAAACGTGCTAAACGTCTGAACGCACTTGCTTGCCCACGAGTTCGTAACTCGAAGGAGCGCTCCGCGGCGTTCAATTGGACATAAATACAAGGGGTCAGGCAAGGAGACATCCGAAAGGCGAAGCACCAATGGCGATAGCAACTTAGTAGAGAGCTATACGGAGTAAGTATAGTAGTTTTATCAGCTGTATAAACTTGGAGATGCAGCAGCACCCGCAACGCGCAGTACTGTTGTCGACGCCGTCGCCGTTTTGCCCGCGTTCGCACCGAACGCGCGCGGCGTTGGTGACTGTTGCCAGGGCCTCTGGGGGCGGCTCGGAGGTTTTCGACGAGATCAGAACGGGAAACTCGTCGAGCAGCGTCGGAAGTCTTTACCACCTTCTCGTCTCGCAACGTTTTTATATAAATACACATTTGGTGCCACAGCTAAAGGGTCTAGTTTGCAGAGGAGAAGTGGAGAGGGTGTGGAGCTTGGCCTTCTTTTTAGGCCGCGCGGCAGCACAGGCTGTCGCGTGGAGGGCATCTTGCTCCTTAAATCGCTCGTCAATTTGGCGAGCAAATTCGTCTAGACGGCTAGTGAGGTTGGAGAATTGTTGGGTGAAGGCTTGGATGGCCGTCTGCACCACGGCCTGAATTTTGGCCTCCACGAGTTGTTCGAATTGTGGGGATAGGGCCGGGGTTGCCGCGGCCGATGTTGGTGTGGCCGAGGAGGTAGTGGGAGTTGCAGCCCTCTTCTTGGCCGGCTGACCGCGAGTAGGAGGAGAAGGTAGTAGGGTAGGGAGTTTATGAGCGGCCGAGATCATTGTCGCCGGGGTAGGGGTGAGGACCTGCAGGAAGGCATGCAGCTGCGACTGAAGGCGTTGGTTGGTGTTGTGGAGGGAGGCGAGCTGTGCGCGGACATGCAACATTTTCTAGAGGGGGTTGGCGGAGTCCTGGCAAACTACGTCTGCCCAGCTCACCTCAGTGGTGTGGCGGCCGGGTTCCTGTGCAGGTGGTTTTTGGGGGACTGGAAGTGGGGGTTGCCTGAGTCCGGTCCAGGAGTGGGATCAGGCCATAGGCTTGGTACGGTTGGAGGGCTGTTTCAGGAGATGGCTACGGTTTCAGGCTGTTTCAGATGTAGCACCTATATAGTACAGAGGAGTAGTAGAGGTGCTTGGGCACCCAGTCTTGTTCGAAAAGTCTTGTTCGAGGTAGTGGTGTCGGCGTTGTGGGTCGGGAGTGTTGATGAGGACGACGTGTTGGAGGGTGTTGATGATTACGGCGTCTGGCTTGGCCTCTTGGTGTCCGAGGCGGGCTGCTTGAAGAATCCCATCGCGAAGCGCAACGCCGTTCACGGTCCGAAGGTTGAGGTCGCCACGGGGACGGAGGATGATTTTATGATCGTTGATGGGTAGCTTGGGGTGGCGTAGGGCAGAGTTGGGGCGGCCGGGGCCGGCTCCTCGCCAGAGCTTGAGGCGTAGATGGCTGCATACATTTCTCGGCAGCGACGGAATTCGGAGTAGCGGTGGAGCGGGAGTTGCGAGTCGAGCTAGGATGAGTTGGCTAGGATGAGTTTATCCGGTCGTAGGGGACAAAGTCTGGTCTCCTCCGCGCCCCGCAGGCCTGGTTTCGATTCCCGCCCACATCAAAATTTACCTATTTTTCTTTTCAAAGGGATTAGTTTACTTTGTTTACATGAACCTGGCTGCTAAATTTGTCATCAATTCGACCATTTTTACGCGTTTTTAGTCTTTGCCGTCGGCCATTTTTGGTAGCGTCATTCGGTCACGCCGCCGACTACAACTACGGGTTTTCGCGTAATGGGGCATATAATGCTTTCGCATTAAAAAAGTGGAAAGGAATCGGCCCCAACATGGAGCCTTGCGGCACACCAGACGTAGCAGCAACATCATCTGAGCAACTCCCATTCAAAACAACTCTTCGACTTATACCTGTGTCACACAGGTACATTTGGAAGGCCTTCCAGTCGACGGCCTTCGAAACGCCACAACTCTATCGACTCGAAGGAGTTGTCGCGCTGCTACACGGCACTTTTGAAAGGCCGTTGAGTGGTTCAGGCTTTTCTCGCAAAATTGTGTGGCACTGCGGATCTTTATTTTCGTTTTCATGTAACTAAAAGTTAAAGAACATTAAAACCACTTAAAAACGCTATTATTTATTTTATGTTGCGAAATGGCGGTGATATGACGGAATCCGGCAACACATGGAGTAGAGGGAGAGTGTACTAGACAACATGGAAGAAGGAATGAACACAAGCACGTCGCTGTTGTCGAGAGTATGTGCAGTTCGCAAATATGAAGTGGCGAAAATAGTTTATTGAATAATTAATAACACTCATGTATAGTATTTTTAGAGAATTTTGGTTGGATTTGTTCTTTCTAACCGTGAGTACGAGCACACTGTGAAGGAGACGGCATGTTCGCGCTGTTTCCGCTTCCGTTGCTCAAAGGCCATCCAGATTTCAATAGAGTTGTAGGGTGCTCCGTTGACTCGATAGACTATTGACTCGGCGGCCTTCGAAACCGCACGTGCAGCAGCTCGAACTTGACCTTTGAGTCAACTGACTATTGGTTGGAAGGCCTTCCAAACGCCCGTGTGACACGGGTATTACTTACTTAACAACATGGAGTTACAGCCTGTATATTCATAAAAGTATTCACGTGTTCATAGTACCGCTAATCTTACCTGGTCAACCTGTTACCGCTAATCTTACCTGGCATATCGACATTAGTAACACTGCGGATCGAACGTTGGGTTATTGGCTCCTGTACACTTATAATGCCACCATCCTCTCTCATGCTACTATAGAAAACACTAATAGGAACAAAATTTGAGTATACATCCAATGTGTGAAATTCCATTGTATTTATTACCTAATTAGAACTCAAATTTACTCCACTCGTTTTATATGTTCAACTTATGATCGAATAGCTACTCTAACCCCAAATAAAGCTAAAGTTGAATTTGTAACCCGTAAACTGATACAGTCGAACCCGGATATATCGAATCTGAAGGGGATCACAAGAAGTTCGTTATATAGGTAATTCGGTATATAAAATAATAGGCCCTCAGGTAAGCGGCGGCTTACCGGTTAGTGCATCTGAGAGCCGCTAACTTACTGCACGCAACATGGGGGAAAAAAGCAAGCACACTTTATTTACCCGCAAAAAAAAATGCTGGTTCACTTTCAACTTCATTGAAAAGTCCAAGCTGATTCTTTCTTTACACTTGTAGCGGCCATCGCTTGCGGAAAATAAACTCGTGAATAGGCACTCAACCCACACTACGACGCCTCCAAAATCGGATAGAAGGAATGTTGACGTCCGAGGTAGCATGAGGGCTAGCTGAACAGCCTGACGGGGCTCAACTGACTGCACTATCTCTTCTCCACCTCCAGGTGCCAGAATACCTCAAAGTGTACAAAGGAGTGCACTATGAGGTCTTCTGCGTGGCGCCGCGCTCGATATATCGAATGTGCTGGTGAACGAACGTTCTTTATACGCGTGCACCAGCCCGATACATTTGCATGGAATTTTCAAGGGGATTTTACAGCTGTTCGACATACAGAATAATTCGTTATAAGTTGGCTTGATATATCCGCGTACGACTGTATCTCCGTCACCATATATATGGCATCGTATTTATCAGCTGTAGAAAATACGTATCAGATTTAGTCACATTAACTTCCTTCAGCTCTTTCTGGCCTCACACAGCCCTTGAATGGTATCGCCTCCCCAAAGAAATCATAAAGAGTACAAATAAACGCAAGTTTCATGCAACATCAACTACCGTACGTTGTGTAATCTGAATTTGTTAATTACTTACTATGTTCCTTTTAAATTCTTTGTAAGGTCAGGTAATATGGTATAATTGTAAAGCTGCCTTCGTCGTGCGCACTGAACTTTTTTCCACGTACCACCAGCTAAAATTACATGATTAGAAACTTACTTTTTAATCATTGCATTATTTGTTTAGCCTGCTCAACCCACTTCCTTCCGTAATGCCTTCGAGTGCTGACGGCGCAAATAAATAAATTATTAAACTGTAAAAAATATTTCTTGGATGAGAGGTGGTCACCTCCGGCAATGTTTCATCATCATCATCAGACTATATTTACGTCCATGGCAGGACGAAGGCCTCGCCCAGCGATCTCCAATGACCCCTATCCGGTGATGTATAAAATATGCGCATTATTTAAAGCTACATAGTTTAACACTACGTAGCTAAACTCAGTTATTCTTCTGAAATAACTAGTCAGTTGTTCCTCTTAGCCGCTTATTTTGTCTGTGCATGAAAGTCTCTCGTTTTATTTGCTCAAATGACAACCTAATTAACAAGCTTTTGAAACTTATATTGCTTTGGTAAATAAGTTGCTATGTGTTTTTAGACTCACGCGCTAAAATAAAAAAAAACGTACATTGCTTTATAAATGCAGTGAATGAAATTGCTGCGAAAAGACAAAGCCGTGTAATACATTTGAGCTTTTCATTACATGCCTATAGCCAGGAAGATTATGCAACCAAATGATTGTGTATTATTACATTCTCAAATTCCTACGGCATTTCCCCTATGTGGAGAAGCCAGTTTAACTTTTAAATGATTCACAATTCGAATTTCTGATGTTTCGACCATATATTTGATAGATAGAAATGTGCATGACCAATAGGAACATATGTTAGAGGCAAAAATTTTTAGCAAATTTTGCAAAATAATCTGTGTTTACCAACTGAACAGCATATTTCTACCCTGGAACAGATAGGAAATTGAAATGAATCACATGCATAAAAGTTTGCAGTGCGAGTATTATGAAGTACAGTTTCAGTTTTATTTCTTTCAATTTATGATATATGATAGTTGATGTGATGACTTCAATTTGCTGTTTTATGTTTAGGCTACTGACACTGCACAAACTATATTTTTTGTCATAACACGGAATACAGGCCCAGAGTGCGGCTCATAAACACATCGGGATAATGAGGTGTAATTTGTGGATACATTTCTCGCTATGGGTAATATAGGAGCCCCTTTCTCGCAAATATGTCTTGGTTGAGAGCGCATGTGCTGAAAGTAGACTGATTGTCCGCGCTTTCCGTGCAGCTACCGAAGCGACTGTGACAGCCTTTCGCTGTTTAAAGGTTTAAGCCTTTCGATGCCAAGCGCCTGAAATATACAAAAACAACGCGCTTGTCCAGAACCAGAAAGGTCGCAAGCATCATGCGAAGGGAGGGATTACCCTTGTACGGGTTAGTTGCATCCTTGAGCAAAAAAGAAAAACCGGGGAGTGACAAGTCATTTTTACGACGGGCTGTCGCTCTTATCGTTATCACAAATGACGACTTGCGGCAACGTACTGCGCTTTGTCGGGAAGCTGTTATGGTTCATTCTTTATAAAGGGTATTTATTTTTTTTCCGCAACGTAACTTACGTCATCGGGGCAGATTTTAAAACATAAAGGTCTTGGGTCAGGCGGTGGTACCTAGGTGACATGAACGCCCGAGAAAAATGGACTTGTACAGTCATTTTCTTTTGGAAGCGCTGATAACGTTGTAATTTTAACCACAATAGCACTTCGTACATGGCATTTTTCCTAACAGCTTAACAGAAGGCTAATCAGTCCTCATATTAATAAACTTCTAACTTTTTACCAGAGACACTCTCAGATGACTTCAATATATTTACAATAAAGGGCTCCGTAATTCCCACCATGGCATTACGTAGGTACGTTGGCGCACTTCATGTAATAATCCCAGTCAGCCTACTCACATATAGCGCATTACTAATCACATCTACCATGGCCTCGGCTACATCCCAAGAAGCAATTTCCTACCTATTTTGATTACTTAAGACTCGGTAGGCTTAAGACAGGCCAAAATTCGAATAGGAATGCGTAGTATGGAATTAGTATGAAACCTACAGTGATCTAGAACGTATGCATTACACTCGAGTCTGTCCAGAATTAGACAGTAACATTAATTTACTCTGACTATTCATCTATCATCAGTGTTAATAAACTAAACGCATGCTGTGCCGATCTTTCCCCCCACCTCACCCCAAATTCAGCTGGGCGCAGGCTACCACCCTGCGTCTGCTACAAACAAATACGTACCCTTCACTCGCCCGCCTCCACCTTATATTCCCTGAAGTCTACAGTACACCCAACTGCCGGTGCTGTGGCACTCACCCGGCTATGCTTCCGCATGTGCTGTGGGAGTGCCCAGCACTGTATACATACATTAACACCACGACCCCCTCGTCGAGGTTGCGTGAGGCTCTGCGGAGCTCCGCCCTCGACGACCAAACCTGGGCGACCCAGCACGCCCGTGAGGCGGCGGCGAGGCAAGCCCTCGACGTCCCCTCATGGGAGGCTTAGGCCCGGCCATCATAAAGTGCTGGCTCTACAATAAATGTTTATTCCTCCTTCTGAGCTTCTATCGCTAGGTTTGCGTCGTGAAGTCGCCTGAGCTTGCACAAGTTCTACAATTCTACGCTCCAATATCCCATCACCAAGAGCTCGGCGCTTGTCATCACGAATAAGCTAAAAAGCAACCTCGCCTTCAGAACGTATAGTCAGCGTCACAAGCTTTCGTACCCCGGAAGGTGAAAAAATATTTATATTTCTACGCCTTAGTCACGCATCGTAGTATTCGGATTTACAGCGTATACTGGTCTAGAGTAAACAAAACAAAAGTTTTGCATAGTTTTACTGGCTGCGGGGTAGCTGCGTTGAAAATGAACTTATTCGCAGAACCTCGGCCGCGTAAACTTTTGGCGGCGACTGTGCGATTGAACACCTGCATTTTCTTTATTCTGCACACAATTTTTTTTAATGAATGGCCTTCCAGCCAACGTCATGCAGTGCTTACACCTGGTTAATTTTCAGGACAGCAGACTCAGACATGACTTATTAAGTAGAAGAACTGAACTATTATGTAGCACGTCATTATTATCACCAATCAGGTGTAATAAATATGTAAACAAATAAAGGATAATAACATATTGCCTATGAAATTTTACTAAAATCTCAGGACTACTTCAAAACTTCGCCTGTTCTTCTTGTGTACGTCCCTATACTTTCAAGCAAACTGAAAGGGAGAAATTCAAGGGTGAAATTGACATCTCTTGTGGCACCATGGCAGAAAAGGGAAGGTGTAGCTTAGTGGGCCCATATGAAAGGATCAGCTGCGATTGTGCTACTCACGCACAAGGAACGACACTTTTGTATTTTTTTACAGGTAGTAAAGTGATAAATGGTGTCCGTGGACGCTGGAGTGATCATGGCAATACCACCGTACCAATATGGGTGATAAACGATTCTAATAAGGGAACATTTCTGCAAACCTCACGGTCCTTCCTCATGTTTCTTCAATTGTCCAAACACGTTAAATTTAGCATAGGAGAAAATTCTTACAGAATTACTGAAGAATTGTACCAGTAATTATATCATGGTGCTGCGATCTGATTCAGCAATAGAGTTAGTTAAGAACAGAACAGCAGAATGCCATAGTAACTTTGGTGATTCTAGCCGAAAAAAATATCTTCTTGCAACGCTTTGTGGGCATAACTCAAAAAGGGTGTGGTCTGCGATTGGAATAGTTCTCTATTTTTACACGACAAACTACATTAACACGCCCCGGTGTCTTTTCGCATTATTTCCAATACTCCTCTGCGTACGTCGTGGTAAAAGCATATGAAGACCTTTAGTATTTCGGGAATTTCGTGAAGGTATATGGGAATGGTTCAAATGATAAGACACGTGCGGTGCATATTGAGGATAGAATGTTTATGTTTCGAGGTATTGGTTTGTACTAAGCAAAAAAGCTTGTGAAATAATTTGGACAGCCTTCATTTGCACCGAAGATCCGGTACGCAAAAATTCTGCTTTGATATAATGCAAATATACTCAGTCAAATAGCTTCTGTATTCCTTTGTAAGAATACTACGTCTGGGGCTGCAGCCAAGTTTTCTACTTCTGCGTCTTTTAATTGCACACACGGGAAGCTATTTATTTTTGTGGTACGTTTCAGGCTGAACAAAAGTCGCACAAGCACGCCTTTCCATGACATAGCTGAATAGGCAAAAATATTTCTTAGTAATGTCTTCATAAATGTTTGCCTTAAGAAAGAAATCAACTTTGAAAACACAAAGTTGGGTTTATTGTCTAAAATACATTACACCTAAAGTGCAAAAGAAGTTTGGAAGCACGTTCGCATGTTCACGAAACCAGCCAGCTATTTTTTTTAGGAAGACGTTGATACAGTAGAAAGAAACGAAACAAGAACCGCAACTAAATGACCTGCGTTTCGGAATATGCCATCTGGCGGGAAACCGCCAAACTAAGCAGCGACAAAGTGATAAAAAAAAATAGCGGCGCCGCTGGCTTCGAACCTGCGAACTGCCAATCGTGGTATCAGCGATCCTGATCGGTGGTCGCGCAGAACGCTCGGCTATCGGTTTGAGTGCTGCCGGAGGCAAAAACTAGGTTTATATACGTACCACAAAAAATTCTGCGACCTTGTTATGAAAACTGCGATTTGGAACGACTTTTTTGCCATTTCAAGAGTTGCTGCTGCAACTAGCTGAAAGCCGAGTCATTGAAGTTGATAAATCCCCAATAATACGTCGATCTATGCAATAGGCTCATCGCAAATTGCTTTTTACTGGCCAAAAAAGCCTCCAAAATTTGGCCTTTTCCATAGACTCCCATACTTCGAACTTCGCCCGCAATTTGGAACGGGTTTTCTGTCGTAAGTAATGATACCGCTTGCATGAGATGTCGGGCTAAGCTCCTAGAGCCTATTTCCGCGGTAATATTTTGAAAGATGGCTTCTATGATTAGTTATTTGGGAAAAACGACGCTCTCCCATAGAAAATGCGCATGTTTTCAGAGGCGGCCGCTAGAGGCGCTGTTCGGCGATGTCCCAGATTCCTGGTATTGTTGGGATGCCACGCAGGCACAACATGACGAGCGGCTTCGGGCAGTGATGGACCGCCTCCGCACAGCGGGCATTACTTTGAACAGAGATAAGTGCGAGTTCAGTGTCACCCAGATTTCATTTTTGGGACATATAATCGGGAACAACGCAGTGCGTCCTGATAGGCAAAAGCTTGACGCGGTGACAGAAATGCCGCATCCGACGTCCACGACACAGTTACGGCGCGTGATGGGCATGGCAAATTACCTGGCCCGCTTTGTGGCCCGCATGGCAGAAGTCCTTCAGCCCCTTTCTTTCACGATGAGTTCAAGACAGGATTTTGTGTGGGACCCCGCACAAGAAGCCGCCTTCAAGAGGTGGAAGACTCTTCTTTCTTCGGACGCTGTTCTGGGAATCTACGATTCAAACACGGAAACAGTGGTGACAGCAGACGCCCGATCGTACGGTCTTGGAGCTGTCCTGCGCCAAAGGCAAAAAGACAGTCAGTACAAAGTGATTTCTTATGCTTCCAGAAGTCTTACAACCACCGAGCGGCGATACGCCCAAATTGAAAAAGAGGGACTTGCCCTCGTGTGGGCTAGTGAAAAGTTTGTTCTTCTTTCTGGGGTTTTCCGTGCCAAAACCAGCTCTGATTATGAGGCCAAGCCGTCGAGACGTTGGGTTTGACCTGAAGCCTTACTGGAATGAGAGGCAAAGCATTGCCCTTGTTGAAAACCTGCTCATGTGCGGCTCTCGCATAGTGATCCCATCGACACTACGGCAGCCCGTCCTTCAAATAATTCACGAGGGACACTTCGGAATCGAGAAGTGCCGGGCACGGGTCAAGAGCTCAGTTTGGTGGCTAAGTATCGACGCGGACATTGAACGACTCTTTAAGAACTGCCACAGCTGTCTCAAGCAGAGCACCAACCAAAAGATGCCTCTGCAACAGACCAAGTTTCCAGATAGACCGTGGCAGCGCATTACGATTGATTTATTCTTTCAAAAGAACTTCTTCTTGAGCAAGTTGGTGCTGATATTTCCTAGGTGAACTTGTCTGCGGCGCGAAATGCATTTTGTGAAAAGGGGACAGAAGAGAAGAGACAGTGAAGCGCCAACTGTCTCTTCTCTTCTGTCCCCTTTTCACAAAATGCATTTCGCGCCACAGACAAGTTCACCTAGGATTTATTCTTTCTTGAGGGAAAATAGTGGCTGATCGTCACGAATTATTTTTCAGGATACCCGGAGCTCGTACCGCTGAATAACCTGACTTCATCAGCAGTAATAAACCACTGCAAATCCATTTTCGCCAGACACGGGATTCCGGAAGTATTTGTTTCCGATAATGGGCCGCAATTCTCAAGAGCCTTCGGCGCTGAATTTTCAACGTTTCCAACTGCGTACAACTTTCAACACGTGACTTCTAGCCTCATTATCATCAGAGAAACGGAATGGCAGAGTCCGCCGTGGAAATTATCAAGGGTTTCTTCTTAAAGAAAACTGCTGACACTTATAAAACTCTTCTGGCCTACAGGACAAGCCCATTGAAGAATGGATTCGATCCCGCGATCTCGTGCTCAGCAGCGCAACGCCTTAGCTGACTGAGCCACCCCGGCGGCTTAGTGAAAAGTTTTATCAAGGGTTTCTTCTTAAAGAAAACTGCTGACACTTATAAAACTCTTCTGGCCTACAGGACAAGCCCATTGAAGAAAGGATTCGATCCCGCGGTCTCGTGCTCAGCAGCGCAACGTCTTAGCTGACTGAGCCACAGCGGCGGGTTAGTGAAAAGTTTCGTGATTATCTTGTAGGAAAGCACTTTAGCCTTGAGACAGATCACAAACCGCTTGTGTCTTTGTTTGGGTGAAAATGAATTGACGAACTAACACCGAATTAACCCCGCCGAGCTGCTCATGGGGAGACGACTACGCACGGCCCTGCCCACGTCCAGCGAAAGCCTCCAGCCTCGGACGCCAGACTTCTAAGAACTGGCAGCTTTCGAGAGGTCGCAGCGTCTGCACCAGAAGAGAGACGACCGACGCCACGGAGTGCGCGATCTGCCCGGGCTGTCCGAAGGAACACACATATGGGTCGTAGAAGCACCGACGAGCCGAGATCGTACTGGGTCGACTCCGGGGAAACTTCTCTACGCAGAAATTGAATCATCTCGCCCCGGCTGCCTCCGACCAGTTTAGAAAACCGCCGAGAAACAACGCAACTGACAGCGGAATCAGCAGGAATATGCAGCGATGAAAGAAGCAGAGCACCACAGTGTAACCATCCCTGTCACAATCACACACGAAGCGGAAGGTGTGTGGTTCCTCCAGATCGACTTCAAGCTTCGTAACAAGAGTGGCTTCAAAAAAAATGTCACAGTTTCGCCCTAAGGGCGAAGCAATGAATGCGATAGCAACACAGCAATGTCATACGAAGTAAGGTGAGCGGCTTTGGTAGCAATATGAATTGTACTAAACATGAGCTGATTAAGTAAGCAGGTGTGCTGTGGCGTAAGTAGACCGACATGAAGAGAGACTCGACGACCACGAGAAGGCGCGTGTGAAACGGTGGTGTTGATGAGAAGCGCTTCCCGTGGGCAGCGCGCGTGCGAAGGGACACACCTGTAGCGCTGCACTGCCGATCCGGGCAGCATTACATGTGTAGCGTGCGTTGGAAAATGTGGCCCGACTATTACTAACTGAATGAACAAGCGTGGTGTGAGCGCGCACAAACAGACATGAATAAATCACACTGAATGACTGCAGACAACGACTGCCAAAACGCTGGCAGCAAGCCCATACGCTGCAACGGGCGAAGGTACGTGCGGTCTATCGCTGCAACAGAAACTGAGCGGCGAATGCACAGTGCATAAAGGTCAGAGCCGTGTGGAGATAAGAGACGGTGCGGCGAGCGACGAGCGCGGTTGTTGGCAGAGTAGAAGTGCGCTCCCCCCCCCCCCCCCCGCTCCTTCCGGCGCTGGCTTCCCGCTTCCTTGCTTCCGCGTGGGAGAGATAAGAGACGGTGCGGTCGAGCGACGCGCGCGGTTGTTGGCAGAGTAAAAGTGCCCCCCCCCCCGCTCCCTCCGGCGCTGGCTTCCCGCTTCGTTGCTTGAGCGTGGGAGATTGAGTGCGTTCGCTCTCCGTGATAGCGCGCGTCCCCGCACGCTTCCGCTCGGGCATACGGCGCGCGGTGAAGATTTTATCTATACGGAACCTCACGGCGACGGCTACGGCGACGGCGACGCCGACGGCAGAAATCCGGTTGAAGTGTCCATATAATTGCTATCGCAATAAAAAAGAGGAAGATGTGTGATAAGATAGCTCGCCAGCATAGGCAACGTCCGCAGTTACAGCGCCGCTGTGGCACTAGCGATGCGGTCTATAAAAGCCACTGCTTCCTGATAGTAACTGTTCTTTTGGTTGTTGCTTGTTGAAGGTGAAGGACGCACACTTCTTTCCGTCTCGTCCCGACGCAAACCCAAGCCAGCATTCAAGGCGTTTTTCGAAAGAATGCGTGTGTTGCGCAAATTTAGCAATCAGAAAAACCGGAAAATTTTTGACGCTCTTTGTATCTGCCATAAAAAATTGGAGGACACTTAAGCTCCGCCTTTAAGAGTGGCACGCGATAGCGTTGTCGGGCCCCGTTCGCATCGCATTTTCTTTCAGTGGAAGCGCTTCACTGCAACACAGAACGTGGAAAAGCCACCTTAGAAAGACCAAGCTTACATCGGTCCCGTAAAGTCGGCTTCCCTTTTAAACAGAAATGCATTTCTGGGAAGACGTCTTTCCAGGGGCAATATAAGTGGTCTATGTGAAGGTCCTAGCACCTTTTTTTCTTATTTTATTAATTGTTTGCTATTGCCCCAACGCGCGCGCGTGTCCAAACTAGAGCGCTGCACGGGCCGATTTTTTCAGCCCGGGCCCGGCCCAGGCCCGATTTTACGGCGGGCTACCCGCCAGAGCCCGAACAAAAGCTTATGGCGAGACCCGGGCCCGACCCGGGCTCGGAAATAATCTACGTTACCCGCCCGGCCCGGCCCGCAACCCCTTTACATTAGGCCCGAGCCCGGTGCGAGCCCGGCTCTAAACCGGCCCGAACCCGGCCCGAGACCGAAAAAGACCACCGAGTGGCATTAAAAAAAATAAAATAGAGAATGAAAGGAATTTATTCTTAAGGCATAAATACATGTCATATGCAATTATGACCACTATTTGAGCGGTCTGGACGCGAATACCAGCGCGAGAAGTAGTACGAATCACCCTGCCGAGCAGTATCGCCAGTACTTTCCAACGGCGCGACTTTGATGCGGCCCATACCACTTCTATCACCACGCCGCCACAGTATTTTTCCACGTCGGGTGCCTCATTGCAAAGCATGCGCCGCCCCAGCCGCTCGTCCCACGTACTCAACCGTATTCTAGTACACTCTAGCCGAAGCGTCGCCACGACCACTGATCTCCACGCCACGACAGGTCGTGAGCGCAGCGCATGGATGGAGTAAATGGAGAAAGAAAGCTTCTTGTTCCTCTGTGGTGCAGCGTAATGCGCTGCTGCTAGGCGGCCGGTTGAGAACATGCGTGCAATCATAGGTGGACGCAGTGCCATATTTCAGCAGCGTGACGAATTATCTTATGTTACTAGCAATCGTTTTACCAATTCGCCTTTGAAGAACCAGCAAGTCGCAAACGCGCTCACACCGCGCTGAAAGAATGAATTACACTGATTTAGGTAAGGAATACAATGGCATCCTTTGGCTTGAGGCGACTTCGATCTTTCTGGACTTTTACATTCTGTTCAAACAGCGCAAAATACTGCGGAAGAAGAAAAGGGAAGTACACAGAAGTAGCACTGCTAGCTTTCAGCTGCGCCTGGGCAACAGGCTTTTCAGAGTCGAGACGCGCAAGGATAACTCGCTGCACGTTACATGCACACCACCAGAAAGTCCGAGCCCGGCCCGGGCCCGGGTCAAAAAGCCCATGCCGTGCCCGAGCCCGGCCCGAGCCTGTGAAAAAACTGCCCTACCCGGCCCGTCCCAGGCAGTGCTCTAGTCAAAACCGCATTCAGGCGAAGTCCCTTGTTTGACCTGCCGTGGATGTGAGCGCCACCTGGATATCATTTTCGCAAGTAATGTACCGAGCGCGCGGCTGTAGGTCTGGTAGAAATGCTGGAAAAGGGGTTTGTCTTTGAGCTTCCTCGTAACAGAATTATGTTTTCTCGTACATTCATATTACAATCCGGCACCGAATGGTAAACAATCCGACGCCGAATGGTAAAGTTGTACTTTGCCATTTTTGACGGATTTCACTGAGAAATTCAGTTTTTCTTCACCAAAACCTTGCACCACGTGGAGGCCTGCGCGGTCGAGGTGGTTGGGGTAGTTGGCGATGATTTTCTCCGCCATGGACGCCGACATCGCACACCGACGCCGGACGCGGACGCCGGATTTTCTGCGACACGGGGCCCTTAGCGTTACCGTGTTAAAATATTACTCCGTCAGTGCTCCTTATATGTTGCGCTCGGGAAAAAATAACTTGATTATCTCAGGGCAAACGTGTGTGTGTCGCATCAGCTAGGTGGGCGGGATATGTGCAAGATTGTACATGAGTGATGTGAAATTTTTTGCTTTCATTTGGTTGGAAGGTCATTAGGAGGAGCGCTAAACCTTTCATTGCTTCGAGCAGAACTGACAATTTTTACTACCTTGCTGCTGTTGTTTATGCTTTCACATTGAGAGCCATGCAGCCAGATGGTGCAACGTACCTAATACGCGTTTCACACGCGACGGCACGATGTATTCATTGCGAGCTCAGTCTCTATGGCGCATGTGGCGCCCGAATCAGACGTCAGTTAACGTGTGGCATACTGGCTATAATAAATATCTAACTGCAGCATTTATAGGACAAACGCCACGGTATAAAAGCCAGCAAAATGCCAAGGATTGATTGCCTTTCTTTCTGCCACTTTTACAGAAACATTTCTGATCAGCAAGGACCAAAAGCGGGGCCTCCAACTGGACCACGTCGTTAAGTACTACACACGGCCCGACGACGGTGGCGGGGCAATAAGTGTAGTGGCCTTGTCATTACGATAAATAAAGGAAGAAACGACAATTGTACCTACTTAAAATTAGTTTTCGTTCAATGGCACTCGGCTGGTTCATGCCACGCTCTCACTCGATTTGCAACAGTGCGGAGCTCACTCTGTAGATCGGAGCCAGAGAAAACGTACCTGAGACGAACGTGCAGCCGCTCGCGAAAACATTCCCAGGCCCTAACAGGAAATACGTCTGCGCGAAACAAATAAGGCACGCAGGCGCCGTGGCACCCGCACACTACCGCCGCGGCAAGACGCCACGCGATCCACGGACGCTGCAGGAGTCACGTGACCGGACCTCGAAAATAGGAAAGCCAGGTCGAAAAAGGGAGCTCTGAAAGAACCAGCAGAATGTGTTCAGACGACTAGATTTCGACCAGCATCCTGTAACCCGCGCCGCCAGAGAGCGCTGACGCACTCAAAAATGACAAACCGGATGTACCATGTTGTTAGGATGGATAGTTAGGCGTGTTGGTTAAGCATGATCTGAAGTGAAGGCGCGAAAACGACGACGGACGAAGAGAGAGCACACACACACAGGGCGCCACTTCAAACAACGTTTAATCAGAAAAAAAAAACGCCACTTTTATGGCGAGTCATAAAAGTGACCGACGAACTTTCGGCAGATTCCTCTATCAGGTTTTTAGATTTTCGATTGTTTTTAGCAAGTAACCACGTCTGTTGGCTGTATAAACCTCAGGCTAGTAAACATCTGCTACCTTTTAGTTCTTCTCACTCTAAGCTAGTTAAAAGAAGCATTGCTAACATGTGCCTGCTGAATGTTTTTAAGAAGTCCTATCCACATCGAGCTGAGGCGAGTTTTCTTAAGGAGGTCGACCGACTAGGAGAGGCAGGCTACCCGCAGCCTGTTCGAGTTTCCCTAGCAGAAACAATCCTGAAGAAGTCCCGAACTCGCCAACTGGACCAGGAGCCACCTCGCGAAAAAAAAGGTAGCTGTCATGCCTTACATACACCGCATGTCACACAATTTGAAAAAGATTGCCACGCGAGCTAACGTAAATGTGTTTTCTGCCCCGTGCAAGCTTTCCAAGCTCTGTAGAATGACCAACCCTTTTTTTCCGCAAGGCACCGGCCTGTATCACAAAACACGACAACAAATACGTGGATTATCAGGCAGGAGTAGTTAACGAAATTCCTTTAGATTGTGGTAGAATGTACGTGGGCCAAACCCAGCAGTCCCTGAATGACAGGCTGAGGACAAAGTCAACACTGGGAGAGAGGGCCACCTGGCAATTCGTTGTAGAGACTGCAAATGTAAGCCTGACTTCGACGCCTACGCTGTGGCTGCCAGACGCCGTGACAAATGGGTTCGTTTAATAATTGAGGCCAAAAGGATCATTGAGGCAGGTGATAAGTGCGTAAGTGTTGCCTCAATATCTCTATTTCAAATAAATCGCGAACTGGAATAGCCGCAACAAAATGCCGAGCAACTTCCCGAGAACACTTATTTCTTTTGCAGTACACAGCTAAAAGTGGTGAGACCCTGAGATGCCGCGGTGGAACGCTGCCCGCTAGCAGACGACGCTCACTCTCCTAGCGCAACCCTAGGGTGCCTCTATGCCCAGCGCCGGCGTTCAGGGTGGAGACAACCCCGCTGGCGCCGCCATATTGAGTCACACGAGCTGATACTCAGCTACGCTTGCGTTCATAAATAGTGTTACTCGCGGCGCACTTCCAAGTGCTTTGCCTTGATGAGGATTTTTTTATCGGTATCGCATCTGCACATCTTTATAACTAATAGCCGTTAACTCGTCGAAAGTCCAAGACGTAAATGTATGGCGCCGGGAACATGCCCCAAGTTGCCTAATTCAATCACATTTAATATGCCGTGTGTATGTTTGAAATACGCACTATTGATTTTTTTTTTTGCGCTTCGATGCTTTGTATATAAGGTTTGCGACCCCTGCATGTGGAAGTTTTTCTTTTTCGCTGTTGTATTTTGGTTTACACGTCACGCCTCCTTTACCGTAGCCAGCCACTCGCGCACGGCGGTTAGTTTCCCTTGCGTTGCGCGTGCTCTTCGCGTTCGTTGCAATTATTTGACGATATCTACGCGCAATTTTGCTTTTTTTGCCCACAAAACTGTGTGCTGACAGGATTAAGCTGGTGTAAAGATAACTGCGATGTGAAAATAAGGTTTAGTTAGTGCTGTAGAGAAACATGTAACGTAACTTGTCTGTGTCAATCTTGCGTAGTACACACAAGAAATCAAACGATGCGCAAAATACATTTACTTATAATGTCTAGTACAATCAAACATGAAAAATTATATGCACTGTGTGGCGCATGAAGGTCATGTTGAAAGACGAGATAAAAAAAAATTCGCAAGGTAGGCTCGACACACAATTCGGGATAGGGAGAGTTTTGTTATTGCGATAGCAATTATATGGACACTTCAACCGGATTTCTGCCGTCGGCGTCGCCGTCGCCGTCGCCGTGAGGTTCCGTATAGATAAAATCTTCACCGCGCGCCGTATGCCCGAGCGGAAGCGTGCGGGGAGCGCGCTATCACGGAGAGCGAACGCACTCAATCTCCCACGCGCAAGCAACGAAGCGGGAAGCGAGCGCCGGAGGGACCGGGAGGGGGGGGGCACTTCTACTGTGCCAACAACCGCGCTCGTCGCTCGACCGCACGGTCTCTTATCTCTCCCACGCGCAAGCAAGGAAGCGGGCAGCCAGCGCCGGAGGGAGCGGGGGGGGGGGGGGGGGGGGGGGGCGCACTTTTCCTCTGCCAGCAACCGCGCTCGTCGCTCGCCGCACCGTCTCTTATCTCCACACGGCTCTGACCTTTATGCACGCTCAGTTTCCGTTGAAGCGATAGACCGCACGTACAGTCAACCACAAAAGTTTGCGGACCACGCGAGCGCGTGGCCAAGAGCCTCTTCGCGACACTTCCGCTACGTCACCAGCGATCGACAGCAGCGCTACGTTGAAGACGCATCCCTCCTTAAATCTATGGCCTGTATATTTTCGCACTGTGCGCAAATATTTTCTACCTATCTCTTTCAACGTGACGCGCTCTTTGTTAGCCAGGGCTACTTGCTTATATTTTGAGAGCAGAATATCAGTACAAGTAATCAGACAGCGTATTCTTCGGCTGTTATCAGTTCTATTTTCGCGTAGCCACGCTGTTTTTTTTTCGTGAGTGCGTGAGTGAGCGGTGAGGCAGCCATGGGACACAGATGCTTAGTCAGTAGGCAGAATTTTTCCGTTCCTACCCCATCGCTAAAGGTGGATACACACGCGAGGGCAAAATCCCGCCTGCTCCGCGGACAAACAATGACGTCAGCACTTGAATCCGGCGCAGCCGAGTTAGGTCGCATTCGCACAGCCGGACCGTCTTTTGCGGAATCCGCGTGCTTACTCTCGACTCCAACGTTTATTAGCAGCTGCGCGTTTGCATACTCGGCGTGCCCTATATGCCATAGTGCTATGAATCCCTCAACAAGAACCAAAAGAGTGACGGTTGCCTCGTCACTAAGCGTTTTTTTTTTTTTTTGTGCACCTCACTCATGTTGAATTCACGCAGGCTGAGCGGTTTGAGTAAAAAGAACTGCGCGCGCAACCACGACTCGCCTTTCCCGCTGCATCACAACAAAAGACAGGCGGTCACTGCTGCACAACGAAATCACACGTGGCTCCAAGCCGATAACACGCCATCGTAGCCACGCCAATGCGTCCGATGTTATCAGATTTGACGCTGACTACGCTAAATTGAGGTCAGACGACCGCCAAACGGACGGATGGAAATACCGGCGAGCATTTTCAATCCGGACAGCGAGCGGAGGAGCCCGGACTAGGCGAGGGCGGCACGTTTTGATGACGTGCGCGTCACGTGATACGCCATCCGCTGCGAAAATTCCTCCTCCGTCCGGTCGTGTGAATCCACCTTAAGTGACAGTAGCGGCCGGGATTTGATCGCCTGCGCCCAGGTTTTGCTGCGCAAAGCCCGAACCACCGCGCTGCTATAATGGTTACATTTAGAAAAATAAGAAATAATCGGGTGCGATGACTCTTTTTATAACCCTTTGCGACACGGCGTCCTCGTTTGGGGACTCGAACTTCGGAGGCGCGTCCCACGCCACGTGTTTCTTCAAATGACCTAAAACTCAGTGTGCACATTCGTGTCCGCTTCCTGATGGGACAACTAGCGGTCAGTTAACTTCATTGTCCTGCGTATTGCTGCAGATGATCACTTTGCTGGAGACACTACCATGTTAGACAATCGTTCGACGTGCCGCGTTCCAAGACCAACGTCAAGAGTATTTTTTTTCTCCGGTCGACACGAATACAACCGAAAAAGCAAGTGTGCATGCGTTTCGGGCCTAATAGTTGATTATTTTTATGCAAGCATTGAAGCTGACGGATTTCAGAATAATTAGATAATGAGTTATACGCTAATTAATTTTTTTTACTGAAACTCGAACAAAACAGCACATTGCTTCGTCTTCTTTCTTGGAATGTAATAGTGAGCGTCTTGAAATGATGCCATGCGCATTTGACGCATTTGCAGACAGTGCATCATAATTCGTGTCTGAAGGGGATGAATTTATTCACAAGACATTTACAGAAATGTCATGAAACATAGGTCTCTCAATGATCTAGTAGGAAGTGAAATGTCCGCCGTTTTCTAGCACCTTATTGATGCGTGTGGGCATCGACTTGTACAAAGATTCAGTAATCTCCGGTCGACCGCGCAGGCTTTCCCATTCTTGTGCGATCGCTTGCCACAGCGTATCGGCCGTGCAGCCGCGGTTGGCTCGTGTGGACAGCCGTTTCTTCAACATGCCCCAGACATTTTCTATGGGATTCAAGTCGGCGCCACATGGAGGCCACTCAAGCTGGCAAACAGCATGTTCTTCTAGCAATGACTGGACGATACGTGCTTTATGGAATCGGGCTGCGGTCGTGTTGAAAAAAATAGCAGCCGTCGCTGAAGGGACCGTCCAGCGCATACGGAACGAGGTGTCTAGTGATGACGTCGCAGTACCGTGACGCAGTGAAGGGCCCTTCCAGACGCACAAGGGGACCAAGGCCATCTTTGCTGATTGCTCCCCATACGCTCACGGAACACCGTCCACTGGATAGAACACTCTGTGTGTAATTAGGCAGATATCTGCAAGAAATAGCATACAATTGGGTTCCAGCGGCGCGTCTAAAAATGTTGTGATTCCTCTTGCGTATGAACTTTATAATGCTGTTATAGAGTTGCAATAGAAAACGTGCAAACATCATTAGATAGTACTGAAAGACCCACTGGCAGCTTTTAATTAGCTTCAGAGTAAGTAGTACTATGAAACAATCGTTAATGTTTTCAACATAATACCACTACAGAAAAATCTCGTAATGTCCAAAAGCTCATTTTACGTGAAACATGTTGTGATGCAGAATTAGCTTCGTGAATTAACTGCCAATACACTGTAAACACACCTGCAGTTTAGTGGACGCCAAACCCGCTTCCGTTGTTCCCAGCGCGTGGAAAAAGTTGACTCGTCGCTAAAGATGACATCGCCCCATTTCTCTGTTGTCCAATCTTTCATTGCTGTAGCGAACATGAGTCGTTCTTGTAGCTGGCTGTCTGAGAGGCAGGGCTTCTGTGCTGCTACGAAAGACTGCAGGCCAAGCTCACTCAGCCTTCTTCTTACAGTCTCAGACGATACCGTGAGCGAGAGCGCTTCTCGGATATCCTCTGCACTTTGAAAAGGATCAGCCACGATGGCGGCCGTAATCAGGCGGTCCTCTTCCTCAGTCGTGGCCCTTGGACGCCCACTGCGCTCCATATCTGTGAATCTGTCATCGTCGCGGAAAGCTTGAATAATCCTATTCACGGCAGTCCGGCTCCTGTTGGTTCGGCGGCAGATTTCGCGCTGAGGTATTCCCTCTATAAATAAACGCACAATGTGCCTTCTTTCGTCAAGTGGAACACGCAGCGGCATCTTTCCAAATAGGCAATCACCACGTGGCCTGAAGCAAGTCTACTACGTTTTCAGCGACTGATGCGAAGATGCGCCTATGTGTGAAAGAAAATTTTCTATGCATCCGCTTTTTCTTTATTTTTGATGACAGTGAAACACCTCCCTACCCTTTCTCTCAAGACGCAGAAGCAGCAACACTCATTGGACCAAGATGCTGCCAACCAAAGTGCGCCAGTAAACGTCGCGTAAAAAAATCGTCGCAGCGCTTCGTGACACTTATCTACCCACTGGCACACCAGTCGACAAAGGTTGCAGTGATTGCTCCGATACTGCTATCAAGCCAGATATGTGGCGGTGTTATCGCAGACAGCGCTCTGCGTCAACACAACGAACTAACAATGTCATGCACGGGAATAAAAAATTAACAGGCAGGCGAGTACCAAGAGGGCTCATATCCGGGAGAGCGCCCCTGTCGCCGCTAGGTGGCGTACCGCTAGGTGGCGCGGATAGGCAGTCTGGCACGCGCTCGCGTGGTCCGCAAACTTTTGTGGTTGACTGTACCTTCGCCCGCTGCTTGCTGCCAGCGTTTTGACAGTCGTTGTCTGCAGTCATTCAGTGTGATCTATTCATGTTTGTTTGTGCGCGCTCACACCACGCTTGTTCATTCAGTTAGTAATAGTCGGGCCACATTTTCCAACGCACGCTACACATGTAATGCTGCCCGGATCGGCAGTGCAGCGCTACAGGTGTGTCCCTTCGCACGCGCGCTGCCCACGGGAAGCGCTTCTCATCAACACCACCGTTTCACACGCGCCTTCTCGTGGTCGTCGAGTCTCTCTTCATGTCGGTCTACTTACGCCGCAGCACACCTGCTTACTTAATCAGCTCATATTTACTACAATTCATATTGCTACCAAAGCCGCTCACCTTACATCGTATGACATTGCTGTGTTGCTATCGCATTCATTGCTTCGCCCTTAGGGCGAAACTGTGACATTTTTTTTATTTATTCATTACATGGGGGGGAGGGGTTCAACTGAGTACATCAACCGTATTACACACAATATAAATCGAAAACAAGAATGCAAACAAGAAAAGGCAACCGCGGGTAATATTAATCAAGATATCCAGCCAGAATACATCAGCTACCATCGAAAACGTCGCATCAGCGAAACACATCGATGGCGAGTACAGGACATTTTATAAATACACATTAGAACACTGATAACTACATTGAAAAAATAAACAACACTGCATACATATCGCGTACAAAAACCGTAAATGAAACTAAGACAGTCAAATATAGATTAGCAATGTTTTTCACTTCGAAAATATAGTCCATGATGTTGTAGGGCTGTTGACTTTAACAGACGGCGCCCATCCTGTCGATTTCCCTCGTACTGGTCCTCTTCAAAGTGTTTGTAAGTACAAGTAGAACAACAAAAGTGATTATTGATATGAAAAGTTGCCTTGTAAATACAGAGAACCCATTACAGTGCCTAAAAATAAATTTTCGCGGAAGTAATGCTGTATTACCTCGCTTCACACGTTTCGAAGAAATGCACAGGATACAACAGACACCATGCCAGAAAGCGCCGAAACATTTTGGTCCCATGATTCCCCTTAACTCTACTACACCTGGGCATACCGTGCACAGGCATTTAAAGACCGTCACAGTACCCACTACGATCGGGAATCAGCACGAATGACCATCGGCTTACGAGCACCACGCTACAAATATATTCGTCTAAAAAATCAGCTATATAACCTAACAACCTGAGATCCGCAAGATATCTGCTGAGAATAGAAAAAATCACAATGCTTCGCTTGCCACGTACACAACAGCCGCTCTCCCCAGAGGAAGCACTGCGTTCTTTATTCCCAAATAACCAGTACCGAAAAAAGAAACTGAGGGGAAAAAAAGAAACAAGAGACACAAGATGTGTGCTTCCCGTGAAAAAGTAAAATAGGTGGTTTACATGACGATTTGTAGCTAATGTAAGGCTATTTCGTGTCGAAGCATTTTCGTCAGTCCTTAAAATAAGGGTACTACTCGCATAGACTGCGCCGATCAAAACGGCAAAAGCCTATGCGACGCGCGTTCGCAAACCATAGGCTACTCAGACAGCATCGGTGCAGTGCTTAGTTCGTGAGCGAACGTAGGTACGCGAGCGAGGATCAGAGAATACTTTCTTATTTAAATGAAAAACACGATGCGATAGCCTAAACTTTCTTGACACTTACCTCGCAAATGTAGGAGCTATCCGTTGCCTTCCAGTGATACCGCTTTACTTGGGCTTCCCATCTCTTCCTTCGCTCTGGGTCCCGGGGGAAGCGTAAACAACGAAGCCCTTTACGCGTCGAACCGGTGCACTTGGGAACACAACAGCCCGTCATGTCGACTCGATGCACTTGACAAGCTTGTCCTTCATGCGGCTGAACACTGTCCAGCAAGTAGAAGCGTCAGCGAAGCATCCGCGTGCGCTGCGTCTCGAACTAAGCACCGGCACCAAGCACTCGCAACCGCTCGCTGTGACTCAAGATGGCGTCGCAGCGAGAAAGCGGTGGCGCGGGTGCGGTCAAAGGATGGCACCACCCTGAACGGCGGCGCTGGCATCGAGGCACCCTACGCAACCCGTAACCGCAGCGCCGCGGTGGCGAGAATCGCGACAGGCCGCCTTCTCTTCATGGGCGCGGCGGAGAGATACGAACTGAAAAAGTATCTATAAACGTTGATCCGCGGCGCCGGAGTTTGCAAACTGAAAAAGGTAATCTAGTAACGTTGGTGGCTACCGTAGTGAGCGCTTCGGTAGTTAAGGCGCCAATACACTTCGACGTGACTCGGCGGTATGGTGGCTAGCCACCGTGCCGGCACCGCGCTTCTATTTGCGCCCAAGCCCAGTGCTCGACTGCTGGCTCCGCCATGCGCCTCTCGCGCGTACCATGTTTCTAGCCGCCGCCGTTGGAACTAGAGTGTACTAGACAATCATGGAGGGAGGAAAAAAACTAGGAGGGAGCGTCACGTGACAATCTTGAAGCCTAGTCATAAAAAATTTAGAGGAATGGGATGATGGGAAATAGGCCCTCACGTGATAGGCAAGCGGTAGATTTTACTCGGCTCGCTTCGGTGGCTTCGGTTTCGTCTGCTGCGGTGGTTTCGGAATATGCGCACATACTCGGCGTGGCAAACGCGCGCCGAGGTTAGTGAAGGAATTCGAGTGTGAAGCAGTTGAGTCTCGCCGCCTAATTAGTAGACAGGCGCCAAGGCTGTTGGAAACGAAGGCGTCGGTTAACCGGCATTGCGCCGAACAACCCGGGAGGACCACCTCAAGGACGACTGGTTGCGTTTCGGTGTGGTTTCAGGGAAACGAGGGAACCTTTCGCCCTGCAAACGTGTGAAGGCAACCAAGCCGCCCTTCCGACGACGATTCGTTGCGTTTGACGACGTCTTCTGGGAAACAATGATGCCTTTCGCCCCCGTAAAATGTGCACGCGATTAAGCGAGCGTACAGGGTCCGGAGCGACTGTCCCTACGGGAAAAAAATGCGTCCCGTCTTGTGCCCAAGGATGGACTGGCGAGCCAGAGACTCCGAACATATTTAGGGCCGTGCCGGCCCGTAGCGCAGTCGACACTGTTGTTCGAGATCTGCTCAAAGTCTTCGGCCTCTTAGCAGACCGGCGAGAACTCCCGTCAGCAGTAGGCGCACCTGCGTGAAGTGTTTTGTGCCAGGATGCCCTAATCGAACAGAAAATCGGCGCGATGGCCTGTCCTTCCATAGGTAAGCACAATGAACGTTTCTTTTATTTATGAAAATGGAACTGCAATATTCGCGATCGTTAGTGACTACGTGCTCGTGTGAATTATAACTGACGAAATAGTGGTGCAATACTATTCAAGCCATTTTTTTCCAAGTTTGTCATAATTCCCACTAAGTGTTAAACATTTATTTCTCTTTAAAGTACTTTTATCAGCTAGCGTACACTCCTAAAAAGGTACGATGTGAAGCTATTTATTGTCGAAGAATTACATTTCCTGCTATAAAAATTATTATTGACTGAATTTTGTATGTATTTCTTGTGGCTGAAAACAATCAAAATTGCAATAAAACTAATTAATTGAAGAAACCATGAACGATTAGTCTTCACATAACATACCAAGTTTTGCAATAGTTGCCAAGAACAATAATTTTGTAGAGAATATTCTGCTCGTAGTAACTCGGCTTGTACGTGAGTGCAAAGTTCAAACATCATGTTGCAAAGTTCAATCCCTCCCCATGTTGAGGCTAAATCTCATTTTCTTTTTTTTTCAGAAGATATGACGTTGGTTGACATATTTTAAACAACAGGTAAATAACAGTTGAGATGAAATAACACAGTTTTACTTTAAATTACAGGAGTGAACATCATTTTCATTCATTTATTAGTAGTACCCTGAAGGCCTGGAGGCATTACAGAGGGGGCATTGCATTACATTATGTATGTGTTACAGCTATATCTTTGATATATTCGTGCGAAACATGCACTGCAAGGTTACTACAGCTCCATTTCCCCAGAGATTCAATTAGCTGTATGTGTATTTTACATGCACACTTAGATCAAAGATAGTTTTCTACACAAGGGGATGCGGTGTGTAGGGAAAGCATGCACAGATCATGCGAGGTCTTTTGCATGACTCTGCAAAGGTTGTGTAAATGCATTCCACAGCAAATGTTATTGTTGGACCTTAAAAATATCTGGTGGGTTATTCTTTAACTGCAGACGCTTGCAAAGGACAATGCCACAGCAATGAGTCAACCTTAAAGTGAAGCAGCTACATCCACGGGAACATAACAGCATCAAGTTGAGCCAGTAAGTTGGTGCACAGCTGTATGCAGCCATAATGCATGTTTCCAGTTTGATCATACCTTTTTCATGACTGTGGTAGATGTCCCCCACCATTCCTGAAGTGAAATATGCTTTTCTTATATTCAGGCAGGTCTCTCTCAAGCCACAATGGATATGGACATCTCTGAGGGCTTGTCTGATTGATGTGCTAGCAGAGGGTACTGCTACATCTGCTAGCGCGTCCTTGACTGATTCAGACATCGCTGATGAGCCTTCCGAAATCCAACATGTCCTGGCATGTTTGATTGTCGTAATGATCACAGAGCTTGCTTAAGACATTTTCTCACGTGTGTGCCTTGGTTGATTCATGTTCTAATCTGCTTTGCAAAAATCTAGTGTTTCCCGTTAATATATATTTTGGATTTCACCTTTAAAGTAATTATTTAAGTTTCAAAAATGCATATGAGACTGTCATACAGCTTGTTGTAAGATGTTTTCGACAGATTTAAAAGATCTATTAGTAATTCTCAGAATGAAGAGAAAGATAGAACTATTCAACCTATCATTGGCTACATTACAACCCTTTTTTGACACAGGTGACAAGCATACTGCGTTCAAATTTCATTGTTAACACTGGCAAAAGCAAGTGCTAAGGAATGAAAGCCATATATGCTACATCATAATCTCATTTTAGTCAATCTAGGATAAGTACAAGATAAGGAAAATAAAACAAACTGCAGCAAAGCAGTGTTATGTAAGATAAAAAACCACTTTTTTTCAGTAAAGTTGGAATAAGGAAAACTCACTCCTTCTCTGAATTATACTTCAGCCATGTCCTCTCATTACACACATAATTAACACCCTTGCTAGGCTCCAACATTTACAACAGTAATAAAATTTATAACATGCCAACTGTGCTGGTAAGCTTTATCAACATTTTTTGGGACAGCAGATAAAAAATACAGTATAGAGCCACAGCCACTGATCTCCCTAACAATGTCCTGCTTGCTGGTCATTATTGTGCTTAAATTTTAAATGAAGCCAATGGTGTCGCTATTAGTCCCTGGTTTTAGCTTCAACTGTGCATCTGGTGTTTCGTTTGCACGGTCAGCAATTTCAAGTTATGTTGCAGTAAGCAGTCCCTCCTCATTGCACTTGGTGTATTTTGTCCAGTCTCCCAGTCCAAGGCCCTCCAGGACGCTCAAGGGTGAAGATTCTGCAGCACTGCCTACACACAACCCAGCGACACCTCGAACAGCAAGGCATACTATGGTGAGGATAATACTCGACCACTACAATTTTTACATATTTGTTTCCTTAGGTAGCTGCAAGTGAAGTGGCATATAGTTTCGTGGCAACTGTTTAATAGCTCAAGCATAATAAATGTCACTCAGTGAACTGCACTTGGACACTAACATTTATGATCATGGCAACCATCTAATTAAATACTGAAACATTAATATTTGTTCGCAGCGGTATGAGTTTCCTCAGGGTTTGCATTAAACACCAATTATCGGCCAATAATCCTGTTTCAATTTTTCTTTTCCATTCAAATGACACAATAACTATAAGATCAACAGGTTTTTCACAATTTTCTATGCTCTTTATATGTTCGATCGGTCACAATGAGCCGTGATATATGAGCTCAGTATATTTTGCCCACTCAAACTAAAAGGCTTCTTTAAAACATCTCTCATTGAACTATGCTACATTGGCCTCTTCTGTGTTAGTTGTTTTGTACTTCTATCTTTCCTGCCTGGGCCCAGATGGGCCTGCAGTATTTAGCAAATAAATAAACAAACAAAATTAAGTGGCACTAGCAAGCTCGTGTGGATGGCAGTTTTATGCCCCCACAGTTTTTAAGTTCACAAAAGTGTAAACGGAAACCGTCGTTAGCAATGTAATGACCTAAAATTAAGCATTATATTCTTCATAGCTTGCACAAGAGTGTATGCCACAACAATTAATTTGTTCTGCGTACGTGCTTTGTGTCATGTTGGTCGCTCATGCACCTGTTACAGCGCGTGATATTTTGCAGCCACAGCCAGCAGAAGACGCACCTGAAAAGGCCTTTCTGAGGCATGAAGTATGGCGTTACACAATTACAAACTGCGACCAAGAAGAAGATGAAGACTCTACGGCAATCCCATCAACAGTTTTCAAAAGGTTGCTCATCTCGAAAATGTCATAGAAGATTTATCTGACAATCGCATTCTAGGAAATGAGGATGTCGCCATATTACAGAGTCTTGGTGGGGCAAAAAAATACTTGCTCATGCGTCAACTGCCACTTAAGTCTGGTGTCAGCAATGTCACCCGCTTACTCGCCAGAGCTCAGGCCATTTGCACTGACTTTGCATTTTTATTCCCCTAGAGCATACAGATATGTACGAGCTGTTTTCCACACATGCCTCCCATCCAAAGACACTGTGTAAATGATATCAATCCATTGATAGGGCTGCTGACTTTTCAAAAGAGGCAATGACTGCATTGGCTATCAAGGTAAAGCACGGCTCTCCACATTAGGCAATCTGGTTGTGGATGAGATGGCCATTCAAAGAAGTAGTGTGGGATGGGAAAAGCGTCCATGGATATGTTGACATGGGCATTGATGTCAATGATGACTGCTTTCCAGTTGCCTAAGATGCATTTGTTTTAATGCTTGTTGCAATCAATGGCAGATGGAAGCTGCCGATTGGCTACTTTCTAGTGCATGACCTTGGTGGTGAGCAGAGGCGCAATTTGGTGCTGCAAGCTGCTAGCTTCGCTCACGAAAAGGTGCACACATTGTGAGTTTGAGCTGCGATGGCGCTGCAGCGAATTTGTCATTGCTGCACAGCCTTGGCTGCAAGATGGACCCGACTGAGCTGGATGCTTCTTTTCACATCCAGTGACAAAAAAAGCTTTCTTTGCCATGTTGGATCCCTGTCACATGTTTGAAGCTACAGCGGTACAACCCTGTTGATAAAAAGGCAGTCAAACTCACAATGTGTGCAACCTTGTTGAGCGAAGATAGCAGCTTGCAGCACCAAATTGCGCCTCTGCTCACACCAAGGTCATGCCCTAGAAAGTAGCAATT
>NC_051157.2:216737417-216761478 GCF_013339745.2 Dermacentor silvarum
ACCACGGCCTTACTGAACGCTTCCACCGAACGCTCTCTGACATGATTTCTATGTACTTCGTCCTGCCCACCAACTGGGACAACAGCCTTCCCTGTGTTACATTCGCTTATCATACTTGGCGACAAACAACGAACTACCGGTTACAGCCCTTTCTTCCTGGTGTATTGACGATCTCCTCCTCCGTCTTCGACTCCGAATTCTTTTTTCTCTCTCTGCTTCGCCTAACACCTCCCTCCCAGAAGTTTTGCAGCTCGACTCGCGCATTGCCGTGAAATTGCTCGTCGCAACACCGCCGCTACCCAAGAAGAAAGAAAACGTCGCTGCGACAGTAAACGCCGCGACATCGCCTTCCATCCTGGAGACCAAGTCCTCCTATGGACGCCGGTTCGAACCGCTGGACTTTGCGAGAAATTCCTTCACCGGTACATTGGGCCCTACACAGTCCTACAACAAACTTCCGCAGTGAACTATCTAGTCCACTCCGCTTCACTCCGTCGAGGACCGCCGTCGTCGTAGTGCAGAAATTGTTCACGTCTCCCGCATGAAGCACTTTATTCCCCGTTCAGCCGATCTTTAGATTGCGGCCAGGTTGGCCGCTTCCCCGAGGGGGGGGAAATTAGTGTAAGCACATTTCACGTACTTCATCGTTCTCATTTATATAGCCATCATCATCCTTGTTTCTCTTCTTCTTCGTGTTTGAGCCTCGGCCGTGCCGGTGGAATAAACGGTCTGCCAGTGCTGCCTGTCCTGGTCGTCTTCCGTCTTTCAATATATATATATATATGTGTGTGTCTGTGTGTGTGTGCAAGTGTCATTGATATACTGTACGACGCCGAACAGTCATTTCCGTTCGAATGTACGCATACAGCACTATGGAAGTCTCAAATGTGAGTGAACGATGCAACTGAGCACTGTTCCGAATGATTGTGCTGCCGGAGAGTCTCGGCTGTTGCGCCGAGGCGCGGTTCCTGAGAGAATTAACGCACGGCCGGGTGTTACGTCCTACTTAACAAGTTCCTAGCTGGCATTCAATATAAACGCCCCGTTTTGGTGCAGCCTGTAAATCTGCTAACTGATTCAGACAAGGAAAACTGTTTGACAGCCTCACCATGTTTGCACCCATTAAAACTGGTTGCCCCATGTGGTACGTACACTTATCTTCTTCAACGAACTCAATAGATCTGCACATATCTCTGCGTGCATGTGAGACATGCCGTTCCTTTAATTGTTTCATTATGATCGTTATCATAGTGCACCAGATTAACGCAGCCGTTATAATATACAAGCTGCAGAGTTGAGCGGTCATACATTTAAGAACGGCATTACATTTATGTATGAAATATAGGATGAGCGTAACATGTTTTTCTCGGAAATCAGACTCGAGAATAATTTTTGTTGTTTACACCCCCAGAAATAAGCCGAAGAACGCAGCCACCTGCTTTTAAAGACGATAGTCTTTCTTGGGGAACTTAAACGCTGAAAATTTGGTCTGTCTGTCTGTCTGTCTGTCTGTTTGTCTGTCTGTCACCCGACTCAGCCACCCTGCCAAAGTTGGACCACTTGCTTACCGCCCACACTACTTAAAACTGGTACGGCTGTTCATACTTGTGAACGTTATCGATCACAAGTAAATATTACGCATATCTGAGGCGCAACATCACTAGGTAAGTATTAGGAGGTGTGTTCCTTTAATAGAAAATACATAGATACGTAACTCTAAAGACCCTAGTTTCTTAAGCTGCGCTGAAAATGCCATGCTATGCGCGCCGACGAACGACGTTCCCCGACTGCGCACCGACGAGCGCCCTCTGCCATGGAGGAAGGAACCCTCTGCACAAGCTCATGTTTCCCGATGTAATTGCCAGATGGCGTCCATGTCTCACGCAGCGCCTCCTCAATTTTATCAATGCCAGCCAGATGCGGCCGATTCAACATAAGGAAGCGCTGTCTGAGGCAGGGCAAAACTAAAATGGCCGCTTGATGAAATAATGCGGTAAAATGAAATCTGTTCAAACAAACCTCCATTGCATTTATCATGCCAGGACGGAAATGGTACGAGAACAGCATCACGGGTGGCCGCGATCAGACCAGCACTCATGTAGTACGGCCGGCAGAAGACTATCGTCTTTCGACGACATTTGCAGCGAAGCACGCAGATACGCGGCAATTTTTTCTTTTTCTTTCTTTAATATAATCAAATTCTTCGGTTTACGTGGCAAAACCACGTTATGATTATGAGGCACCCGGTTTAGTTTTGCCACCTGGGGTTCTTTAACGCGCACCTAAATAGAAGTACACGAGTCTTTTTCCATTTCGTTCCCATCGAATTCCGCGACCTGATTGAACCCGCGAGCTCCAGTTAAGCAGCGAAACGCCGTATTCACGATATAGGCACTAATTAGGCTACCACGCAGGCTTTCTTTCTCTTTTTTTTCTTTTTTGAAGTATCGACTGGAAAAAAAAATTCCACGTACGGCATACGGCCAGAGATTAGCATATAGAATGGCTACTAAAACCGTTTTCGGCGGTCGAGGTCCGACTGCAATAAAAACCCCGTACCAATTATTCCGCATTCTGTTACGCGAGAAAGGCGGAAACTGAATGGAATGTTGCACTGCAGTTTACTCTTCTTTTTCTTTCAAATCTATACCAATGCTTCCCGTAAATCTAAGTACAAGGCGCCGGATGGGGCAGAATATGCTTTACTTGTTTTGAAGCGGCAAGCAGGAAGGTTACATATATGTTGCTTCGTCTGCGTTTCGCAAGACCGTACAGATAGAAAACTATATGCGCAACAATACACACGAGAGATACATGCTGCTTGAAGAACGAGAAACACATTTTTCTCCAAGGGAACAGTACAATAACATAGTAGAAGAAATCCGACACTGCGGCTGCAATGCACGCGCAATCACCGAGCGGCATTAGCAAACAATAAAAAATAAATAAATAAATAAGAGAAAGAAAGGAATTTATTCTTAAGGCATAAATACATGTCATATGCAATTATGAAGTCCATTTGATCGGTCTGGAACGCAAATACCACGCGCGAAGTAGTACGAATGACCCTGCGAGCAGTATCGCCAGCAGTTTCCAACGGCGCGACCTTGATGCGGCCCAATCCACTTAAAGCCCCTATATTTATAAAAGTAGCGCCATTCTTAGATCTTGCCGCCACCGCGCTCACCCCAGCGCTTCTCCTCGCCCTCTCTTAGCCGCCTCCTGTCGCCCCAGCCTCCTCCGCTCCCCCATTGGCCAATCCGTGTCACGTGGAAGTTCGCGTCGTGCTTTGTTTATTTTTTTTCTTTCCAGCGCGCTCCGACTGCCATTCTCGGGCCTGTGCGACGAAAGTGCTGTACGCACAAACGGATCAAACGTGTTAGGGACAAGAACTTCGTTGTGATGGCATGCTGCTGCGCCTAAGGTGCCGCAACCGACAAGGCGAGGGCAAAAGGCTTTTTTTTGTTTACCATCCGCGGCGCAAACGCTTGCTGCACACTTGATATTTGCGCCGTCTCGCATCGGTCGCGTTGCTACTTCCAAAACGGCATTATTAAGACCAGTTACTGATTGGACGAAGCAAAATCGCGCTCAAAACGTCTCCGCAGGGCGCGATCGAAGTTTTCCTCGGATTTCCTCTGGTAGCGCGTTAGCTGTCGTCCTGCCACGGGCAGGCCCGACGCAGGCGGCGCCACTGTCGATATCGCGCCTTGATCGCGCTGGTCCGCGCCGAGCGCGATAGTGGAACGGAGGGAGGAGGAGTGGATGGCGCTACTGTTATAAATATAGGGGCTGTTAAATCCACTATCGACCGGAGCGCCGCCCCAACCGCTTTGTCCCACTCGACCATATTCTAGTACACTCTAGAAGGAACGGAGGAGGCGTTGACGGAGAACAGGCACGACTGTGGCTGCTGTTAGGGATCGATGGCGTAACGTGTCGTAGTGGAGTAATACGACTGATTACGACGATTGTTGTCGGAATGCACACGGGTTTTTGTGCTACATCGCAGCCATCTTGGAAGCTCCCCTGCTGTCTACCAGGGTTGCCTTCCTACATTCCAAAAGTGCTATGCATGGACACTACATCCTCCCCTCAGGGAAGGAAATTCAGTTTTGTTGAAACACATAGTAGAAAAAATAAAATGCACTTTTGTTCACACATAGTCTTTCAGGCACTCAGGTCGTTGCCTGATTCGTTGGGGGTAACGCTGTGAGGCGGTCTTGGGAGTTGCTGGTAGAGCTTGCTTGAGCGTCAGCTAACGTCGCTTCGGTTACCTCCTTTACGGTATGGCACGAGGTAGGCTGTGAAACACGATGAAGTTCACATACTGTTCAGCAACAGACTCCATGCGCCGAAATGGTTCCGTGGAGTTTACTGGGTGGCGGGACAAGTAGTCAGATGGGTTGCTTGGACCACTAGTGGTCACACTTCAAAGGTGTATTGTTGAATTCGAAGTGCCAAACGCTCTAGCCGTGCTGAAGGCAGGGAGCTGGGGCTGCTGAGAATACTGACCAATGGCTTGTGGTCCGTCAGTAGGTGGAATGCTGTCCCATACAGGTAGATGTGAAAGTGTTCAATTCCCCACACTACAGCCAGCATTTCCCTTTCAGTTTGAGAGTAGCGTGCCTCCACAGGAGAAAGGGCACGACTCCCATATGCTACCACCCTAGTTTCGCTTCCGGATGTCTGCGTGAGAATGGCACCTAGGCCATGAGGAGCAGCATCTACAATGAGTGTGATGTCCTTTCCTGGGTCGAAGTAGGCAAGAGCTGTGGCCTCGGAAAGCTTTCTCTTCAGTTCGTCCAGGGCATCTTGCTGTATGTCTGTCCAACACCAGTCCTCTCCTTTGGCTGTGAGTTGCCTGAGTGGTTGGGTGAGGTGGGCAAGGTTCGGTATGAACCGACCACAGTAGTTAACAAGACCAAGGAGAGATTTCACTTCACTGGCACTGGTGGGTGGTGAGGCACCGATTACTGCAGACACATTAGTGGGGTCTGGTTGCAGACCTTTGCTTGAGAACACATGCCCGAAAAAGGTAAGTTCCTGTTAGTAGAATTTTCATTTCTTGACATTCAATGTGAGGCCACTTGCAAGTAGACATTCCAGTGTCGCCTTCAAAGCTTTATCATGCTCTTTCTCAGTCTTGCCATACACCAATATGTCATCGCTTACGTTGAGCACGTTGGGGATGCTGGTTAGAACCGGACGGATGGTGTCCTGGAACACTTCGGCTGCTGAGTTGATTCCGAAGTTGAGTCTCTTGTATCGGAAGAGTCCAGCATGTGTAGAGAAAGTGGTGATCACACGAGATGATGCATCAAGTTCTAGTAGGTGGTACCATCTTTCAGATCAAGTTTAGAGAATAAGATGGATCCATTCAAAAGCAACAAGGATGTCGTCCACTGTCGGTGTGACATATCTCTCGAGAACGCTGGATGGCTTGGTTAGCACAGCGCATGTCGACACACATTCAATATGCTCGGGGTCATGTGGTTTCGCTACTGCCACGATTGGAGATACCCTGGGGGTTGGTCCTTCAGTCTTTTCAATTATGCCGAGGGACTGTACCCTTTCAAGCTCTTCTTCCAGTGGCTTTCGCATGGAGAAGGGGATGCGTCTGTGAGGTTGTGCTACTGGTTGAACAAGGGGGTCAACATGAAGGTGTACTTGGAAGTCCTTTAGACAGCCCCACTCCCTTGAAAAGGTCTGGGTAGGCAGCTCTCGGATCCGGTCTGTTTGTCACCTCCCCCACATTGCACGTGATCTGGACTAGTCCTAGACGGGAAGCTGCAGAGAAACTAAGTAGTGGGGTACAGTCTCCAGACACAACATAGAGAGTTTCATGGCTGCTGCTCCCGTTGTAGGTGATGAGAATGTCAAACTTTCCGAGTAGTGGTAAAGGAGAATTTGCGCCATAAACAAATACTTTCTTAGACGTCTTGGACAGCGTTTCCGTGCTCAAACGATTTCTTAAGCTATTCGAACCGATGACAGACACTGTAGCGCCAGTGTCAATGGTAAAACGGACGGTCTCACCATCGAGTTTGAGATCCACCTGGGGAGACGCCGTGATTGCGTGACAGTGCGAGGAAGTCTTGAAAACGTGTTCATCACTGTCAGGGCTGCTTTCCCGCACGACTGCGTGCACGGTTTTGCGTGTTGAACGACACACTAGCAAAGTGTCCAGTTTTGTGACAAGCATTACACTGTTTGCCAAGAGCAGGGCAACTGGAGCGTCCCTCACTATGAGGCCATGGTTTTCCGCAGTTGTAGCATGTTGCGTCTGTCCTTTGATGACGCGGTGGCTCGCGAGGCCGTGACGGCGCTTTCCAGTGGTGCTTCGGCTGATGAGGTCGCGAGGTGCGCTTGGAGTTCACTGCAAGTGTAGACGCTGACATTGAGTTTTCTTTATACTGCTGACGTTCTTGCTCGATCACGGAGATGTTGTGCTCGACCTCTTCAAACAACCTGCCTTGTTTGAGAATTCCTTGCAAGTCGAGGTCATGCTGCATGATATACCGGCGTAGACGTGTTGACACTGTAGACAGTAGGATTTGATTCTTGATTTCGGTGTCGGCATCGGCGAAAGCACAGTGCTTAACGAGATGTCGTAGTCTGGCGTAGAACGCGTCTAGTGACTCGTTTTCCATGTGCTTGGCTTGACGGAAGCGGCAAATCTCGAAGGTAGTGTTCACTCGGGGTGCGAAATAGCCATCGAACTTCTTGCGTGCTGCGGTGCAGAGAGGCGTTGCGTTGCTGGAGCCATCGGTGCTTGAAACGGTAGACGCAGTTACGGCTGCGGGAGGATCAGGTAGCGAACAGTAAATGTAAATGTCACACTACCAACGTAGTGTAGTAGTAGGGCCGTCTTCCAGGCGTCGGCTGTGATGCCGCAGGCTACGATGAAGTTTTCGAAGCGTTTCACCCACTTCAACCATTCGGTGCCGACGTTGTTGGCGTCAGTGGGACGTGCGTCAAAGAAAGGAAACGAGGGCAGCATGCTGTGCGCCATACCGCAAAGTAGACGTTCGGTCGATGTGTCCTGATATCTTCGTTCCATTTAAAATAGTTGCTTGGCAGCCTTCACGTAGTTCAGACGCATCCTCGTCGCCATGTAACGTGTCGTAGTTGGAGTAATACGACTGATTACGACCGATTGTGTCCGGAACGCACACGGGTTTACTTTTACTTGTGCTACATCGCAGCCATCTTGGAAGCTCCCCTGCGGTCTACCAGGGTTGACTTCCTACATTCCAAAATGTGCTATGCATGGACACTACAGATGGTATTCCTAATTAAATAAACGCAACACTCTTTTGATGATCCAAATATAATCTCACTATCAGGCAGGGAGCAGTCTACTTGACTGGAGCAGTATTTTTTTTATTTGGGGTGTTGCTACGCTGCGCTCCGCAACACCCCAACGACCGCCGCTTCGCGTCGGCGCCCGACACCGTGGCTTCCGCCACGGCACCGGGGTTCAACCGACCGCGCTGGCAAACAGAGAGGAAAAAAAAGAAAAGCGTGATACCACGAAAAAAAAATTTCTAGCGAAGGCGGAATTCGAACCAGCGTACGCCTGGTTTCAACGCGAGCGCCATAACCACTAGGCCATATAGCCATCTTCTTTTCTTCTCTTTAAATAGGCCATATAGACGTTTTCACGAGAGCGCTTCCGACGGTCTGGCGTGGAGAGTATGTGTCAGTGTTGCCTGTTCGGTCTGGAGTGTGAGCTTGCCTTGCGCTTGCATTGCGGAGTGGTAGCTTTCCTTCGACGTTTCCGTTTATTTTTGTCACGAATGACTTAGGGCTCTGTTATACTCCAACGTAACGTCGACGCGCGCGCACGCTGGGCGCAGCGACGCTACGCTAGCAAAATGCGAGCGCTCTATAGTCTGACCCGTGGCGCGACCGACGCAACCAGCGTCCGTCGGCGCGGCCCGGCGGCAGCCGGCGCGAAATGCAGCATGCTGCATTTCGACGACGTTACCCAGACTGCACCGCGTCCGTGTTTCTTTCCACGCGGCGCTCACTTTCCGCGCGGCGCTCTGCTCTACTGAGCATGCGCTGCTTTGGCTACGGCCGCTGCGTCGGGCCGCGTCGCGTTGGACTATAGGGGAGGCGGATTTGCGCCTGGCGGGGCATCGCCGACGTGACGCGACGAAACGAACCCCGGCGCGCGTGCGCGTTGTGAACGCCGGAGTATAACAGAGCCCTTACGCTCCTAAATAATGGCATATATATTCATCAAAAGGATACAGGCTAGCACTGTGCAGTTTATGGGTGCACAAACAACTAGCGGAAAATAACGATATTGGGGACTAAGAGTGTCCACAACACAGCACTTCGCGAGACCACTGCCGCGATGTGGTATGTTCACGTTTGGCCGGTTTCCTGCATCACCGGAGGCCTTGGCATTTCAGTCTAATGTGAACCGATGCACACATCAGTAGAATAACGCATTTTCATAAACTTTTTTCGGCACATTCCCAATAGGTTGCGAGAATCCGCCTTTTTCACGGCGCTACGGCGCATGCGCCATGCCCTGGCGGATTAGTCGCGAAACGTTTTGGAAGGGTTGCGCGCGCGGCCGTGCGGCACCGTCTCGGGGAAACGTCCCTCGAAAAAAAAATGCGCTCACACGCGCGCTACTGCAAGTGCAAACTCGTGCTGTGTACCTCGTTGAAACTTCACTGGTAGCTCGACGTCGGTGCGGTACCGAAAACGTGCGTAGCGTAAGACTGCAACTCCACTTTTAACAGAAAGGTGAGGGCTTCGTCCAGACTGCACAGGGAACCATGTAGTTGCCGACTTGCATTGATGGCTGTGATAGCAAATTTATCGATAAACCCCTGCGTTACACTTGGACGACACTTAAAAACACGTTGCTGACGAAGACTTCTTGTAGCGTCAGTCCTCGCTTGCTGGTAGTGGCAGCGTGTGCCCGACTTCACGTACTCGTTCAAGGTGCGGTAACACTGGGTCGATACGAGACCGACAAGACGCGCACGCCTACGATAGGCCGACCATTCAGCACTGTGTCGCTGAGACCATTTTATCATACCAGGCCTACAAGACGTAGCCTACGAGCGCGAGTTGTCGTACTGCGACTGGCTTTCTTGTCGACGGCACCGATAAAATCAGCGTGCCGACCATCATTCGACCGAACCCTGCGCGATCGGCCGTCGAACCGATAACGCGATAGCCGCAACGGCTTCGTTAGTATATATAAATAATCGCGTTCAAAGTTAGTCAAAACATGCCTACGAAGTTGAAATGCACAAGATTAGACCCTCTCAATCCGTGCACATAAGTTTGAGCCAATGTTGATCCTGTTCAGCGGAGGTCAGGACTGGCGCCGTCGAGTTCGCGCCCGCTACCGGCGGATCTGTACTGAAAAGTAAGCAAGTTAGGATGAAGGAAACTGTTTTTATAGTCTAGTTCTAGCTTTAGCGATTTGAAATAAACTACCCTTCGCGTCGATGGCCACGTACACAATAAGCTACAAGCGGGGCACAGCGCTGTGCCCAACGCCTGTGCCAACATCTGTACGTCACCGTTCCCGTAGGCTGCCGGTCGTATTCGCAACGTAGATGAGTGGGTTTTTACGTGTTGGCATGCTGACACATTTCTTAACTCTTGAAATGTACTCTTTATCTCTGCGTCAAACCCGAAACAAGAGACAGCACATTCGGTACAGCAGCATAAACAGCCGCTTTGCTCAGTTATATACCAACGGTGTCAGCGATGACATCCGCGTTCTTGCAGGAGAACAACACGGCCTTTAAATGAGCGCTTATGCGAGCACAGTTTGCTCTAATAATGTTTTATGACACGCACAAACTAACTATCGCGAAATTAAAGAAAAGCGAGAATCAGTAATAAATTAACAGCCCAATATTTGTAACTTGATCACAGCCGCCATTGTTTAAGTGGCTCAGCCGCTCATACTGACTCGACTCACGATGGAACAACGCGGCTCATATGAGCAGATATGTGTGTTTTATTGTACGTTTCGACATTCTTTCATATCAGCGCCTTTTCATACATGCACCTTTCCCCCATTTTTTGACGCTAACAACGATCTGTGGCTGTAGATGCCGATGTAAACAAGTGCAATATCACTTTGCTAAATCCGACACGGAAGACTGCGCACTCGAAAACATCTTATTTATGCGAAATGTCTAAAGAATGTGTAAAAAGAATTACAAACAAAAGCGAGGTGCAAGTGCAGGAGTTAGCGCCAACAAACTCCAAAGCAGCCGCTACGGCAGAGGGAACTCAGCGTGCCTTTATCGGCCGTACTGTAAACAAAACAGCACACTCAGGCCTGCTCACCCTACATGTATATAGTTGGTGAGTTCTACATGGCTTCCAGGAACGACATGCTGCCCCCCAGAAGCCATTAATAATTATTCGCAATCCACGAAACGCACAACCGATGCGCACTTAACACGGGCGCAGGTTCACAAATCAACCGGCGAAAGCCCCAGCCCCCTACCAAAACGTTTCCAGCGGCGCGCGGCAGAGGGCAGCACAGGAAAATGAAAAAGGCGGATTGTCAGCTCTTCGATGCAATATTCTCTCGTATGTAGTGGCAGAGGCTGCATTTGTTATTCTTTCAAACACGACTTCATTCTAGTACCTAACGGGGGTCACACGGCGCACTTTTGATCGTGATCTAGCCCGATATGGGTCGAATTTCTTGGTCGCGATTGGCTTCTTTGCTCAATCTGCGGAAGGGAGCCAATCGCGGTCGAACATTCCAGAACGGTCTCGATCGCTATAAAAAGTGGCCGTGTGACACCGGTATAAGACAAATTGGAGCACTCTGCGAGAGAACTAGTCGGTAAATACACTTCGCAACGATCTGGAAATATCGTGTCCTATGGAAGATGTATGCAGACCCTGTGTCCACCAAAACATTGTCTCTGCTTTCACACGCACCCTGCGCGGCCCTGCCCATAAAGGTAATTAACTTCAACAGTGTGGTGCGGCATCGAGCTCACCCATCTTTGAGCGTTGTCTATGTGCTTGGGCAGCAAGAGAATGCAAAAACGCACGTGTCAACAATATCAGCGCGGCCTAGCGCTAGTGCTAGATTTCGGAAACCGTATCACGGCCGGGATCGACTGGTGTGCGCGCTCGCTTCTTATGGCCTTCGCATAGGGGCTAGTTCTTGCCTATCGCCACTGCTTGGTGTGGGGCGCTGCATCCTCACAGTGCTCAGCTGTTCCCAGCCGATTTGTGCAGCGCGCGCAACGCTGGGAGATGTGGTCAACAAGTCGCCTAATTGTAGAGGACGCGTAGATGGTTCATCTAGGCTTCTTATAAATGCATGCAGTGTAACCGTATTAATACATCGAGCTCCTTTAAATTCATTGGGGAACGTGGAGATGCATGCGCGGGGAGAACAACTCTCCGCCATCAAACGCATATGCATTTTGAGGAATGAACAGAAATATTTATTGCTCGTAGGCACTTATACCCCTGTCACACGGCACATGTAATGTCATTTGCAGTAAATGTCATTCATACCGAATGTCATTGCGGTCTTGCGCTCCCAGTCTACACGGGTAAACAAAGTGGCATTCGCAATTTATGGCAATGTTTATCGGCAGGCTGCTATGATAACGAGACCTTTAAAATCGTGCGTCTTGTTTACATATTTTCACTATATTGTTGGTAATACAATGCTAAACATTGGATGGCTATTTGAAAATATATTACACTTCGTTTTAAGTTAACGATTTGGTAATTTTTTGCCAACCCACCGTCGTCGAGGTTACACAAGTCGCGCGTAAATGAGTTCGGGAAACTCATTCATTGGGCGAATGTCATTAGCTGTGAATGTAATTCGCTATGCCCGTGTAGAAGCAACGAAAATGGCATTAACACTTAATCTCATTCGCTGCGAATGACATTACACGTGCCGTGTGACAAGGGTCAACGGTTGCCATACTTTCAGGACGAAAACTTGCGGACATAGTAGTTCACAATTGTGTCTCATTCACAATTACAATCTAAAGTGTTTCCTTGGCGGCTTGTGTACATAGGCCGAAGGCTTGTCGTTTTCGTAAGTCAGCTGGTTCGAGTGATTTACAAGGGGTGTTCTCATAAACTTCTCGGCATTATGAATCGTCTCGCATGGCTGTCGTCAACATCTTCAGGGCGTTGTAATTAGGGTTGGACTGCTATTCCTGCGTGGCAGCTGTGTTCGGAGGCTTTATAAAAAAAACACTATCTTGTCTAAAGGTGCTAGAAACTCAGGCTAGAAACTCATTGCTGGGGAACTGGTAAAAAAAACAAAAAAAAAGAACACTGGGTGTGTTCCCGGAACGCGACTTGCAATACCGAACGCAGCAATACGCCATCACACAACAGTTATATACCGATGTGCACTGAACGGCGCCAAGTCTTGGCTGTGGCCGCGCGTGCTAAAGGCTGAACGACCGTCTTCAGGAGCCCACAAATTACTGCATGCTGAACATCACTGATAGAGTACCGAATAAAATGCGCGGGAAAACAATCATGCGAGCGCAAAAGCAAGCGCATGCACGCGGAGCTGGGGAGGAAGGGTATAGTGTCGCAGCGCCCCTATCGCCGGCGGGTGGCGAAAACGTGCTGAGAAACTCTCCCATTGTTTGCCCGACGGGTGAGAAGGCCGTAAGAAGCGAGCGCGGCCGGGCTCGAGCGCGCCCGCCTAGAGCACTGCACGGGCCGATTTTTGTGGCCCGGGCCCGGCCCAGGCCCGTTTTTACATTGGGTGGCCCGCCCGAGCCCGATCAAAACTTTTATGGCGAGACCCGGGCCCGGCCCGGGCCCGGAAATAATCTACGTTACCCGCCCGGCCCAGCCCGCCACCCCTTTACCTTAAGCCCGAGCCCGGCCCGAGCCCGGCTCGAAACCGGCCCGAGCCCGGCCCGAGACCGAAAAATACATGTTTTTCAGAGTTGAGACGCCCGAGAATAACTCGAAGAAAGCCCGAGCCCGGCCCGGGCCCGTGTCAAAAAACCCGAGCCCGGCCCGGGCCCGGGTCAAAAAGCACACGCCGTGCCCGAGCCCGTGAAAAAACTGCTCTACCCGGCCCGGCCCGGCCCACGGGCCGGGCCGGGCTCGGGCTTTCGGGTAAGCCCGAGCCCGTGCAGTGCTCTACGCCCGCCATTCGAGCCCGGCCGCGTATTTCTATTTGCGCCCGCGTACAGCGCTCGACCGCTGGCGCCACTCTGCGCCGCTCGCGCGTACCGCGTTTCTAGGTGGTTGCTTTCGCCGAGGGCGCTCGAACGCAGTCATATTGTTTGCATGAATGCAAGGCCTGGAAGCGTGGCTGTATAGCGGAGTGGTGACGGCGCACGCTTAAGGGTTATGCGTACGTGGGTTCGAATCCCGCTTTAGCTAACATTTCTTTTTATTTTAATATCACGAATTTTCTTTTTTTTCCTCTCTGTTTGCCAGCGCGGTCGGTTGAACGCCGGTGCCACGGCGGAAGCCGTGGTGCCGGGCGCCGACGCGAAGCGGCGGTCGTTGGGGTGTTGCGGAGCGCAGCGTAGAGCCCGGCCGTACCGTATAATGTGCTAACTGAGCGTGGCGTAGAAACGCGCTAAATGAGTCCACGTAAGTAAGAACGTAAAAAACGGTATTCGCATGGGTACGCGGACAATAGCATCATGCTTGCAAGAATAACAGTAACGAGAAAAATGAATTATTCGCACAGCCGATCAAGTGAAATATTTACGTGCGTGCAGTGACCGCTTCGCTGACCACTAAGCGCTTCTCACTCACGGCAGTAGTGGTTTACAGTCATATGCATTTGTATTTATTCGACAATTGTTAAGACTCGACATTACATTATTATGAACATAGCACAGTAAGACGGTGTAAGGGAAACAAGAGAAAGAGCAGAGATGGCCCTAACGCTGCAATACTATGGGCTTATTTCGCTTCAGAGATTCTTGCCGTACGCGATATGTTCAATACAAACTTCGCGCACGATCTACGTTAAGGTTCACCATGAGCGAAGCTTGTTCCAAATTCAGACATTCGAAAGAATTGCCATTCCAGGTAAACAAACGTAAAAAAATAGATAAACAAATATATCTTTATAACAAGTCCTGTTATAATCCCTATTGGGATTGACAGTATGTATAAATAAATAAATACTAAAAATAAAAATCTAGCACCTGGGCTGTATCAGTTGCGCTGGCATCTGTGATCACTGCTGCGCGTCGGTTCGCTGCAGGTACCGCGCTGCTCGATACCCACGCTTATGCTTTCACATTTGGTTATAAACACCCTGCACCACACCAGATCCAATAAATTTTGCATGATTGAGCTGTTCAGTTGCGTCGGCAGCGTATGGAGTAACCACCGCATATCAACCAACCATTGACACGCATCGTCGGGCCGCCGGCGCCTTGTTCTAAGCATTGCCCGACAGCTACGTACGTGCCTGCTTTCGCTAAATGAGGGAACCCTCAACCGCGAAACGTAATAGTGATCAGATTCAATCGACGATACGGTCACATGTGCCCAGCAATAACAATGAAATATACCGCTGATTAGCAAGCCAGGTCTCGACGAAGCAGACGCGGATGCCGCCGCTACCGACGACGAAACACCACATCCACTGGCTAGCTTGCTGTGGCCATGGCACACTACACTGAGCGTTCACGCGAGCACGTGAAACATGTAACAAGTCAAGCGGCACAAGACAAGCGAAGCGGAAGGAAACAATCGAAATAATGCGCGGTGAAGATCACACAACCGAAGTGCGGCCGGCCTGCTCTCGCAAGGCGCACAGTCCAAAATGGCGGCATAACATGTTCTGACGCTAGACGTCGCCCGTGTCAGCCAATGGCGCTGCTCAAACGTCGGTTTGTGAAAAGGTCTATAGCCACGCTTCCAATCATGCATTCATGCGAACTAGATTGTACCATTGTCTAGTACACTCTAATACGAACCATATGATTGCGTTCGAGCGCCCTCGGCGAAAGAAACCACTTAGAAACATGGTACGCGCGAGCGGCGCATGGCGGCGCCAGCAGTCGCAAATAGAAACACGCGGGTTGACCGGGCGGCGACTTTACAATTGGTAGAAGGTACAGCGGAGACTTCCGCTTAACACGTGTTGTCATGGCAATCGTGGAGCTCCTAGGTGCCTAGGGGCATAATCGCTTAGGGACTTTTGAGGCACTGGTCTCCGCTGAGCGTGGCTCTCTTATCTTTGGGACCGGGCGCAGCGACCTTGCCGAGCGCAGCGCCTACGTGCGAGCGAATCGTTTAGGGCGCGTTGAATGTCTGGCGGTGTCTGGCCCACGCCGGCCGCGCTTCATTATTGTAGCGTTTGTTCTAGTGGCGGAAATCCTTACAGTAGTGGTCGTGTGGCATGACGGCTTTTGATCTCGGTGAACTGTGGTAGTGTAAACAAGCTGATACTGCTCGCGTTTGTACCACGGTGCTGCGGCAGAAGCCGCAGTGCCGGGCGCCAACGCGAAGCGCAGCGTAGCAACACCCGAAATAAAAAAATACTGCTCCAGTCAGGTAGACTACTCCCTCCCTGATAGTGAGATTAAAATTGGATCATCAAAACAGTGATGCGTTTATTTAGGAATATCATCGTTTCTCTCTCGCACCTTGAAAATCCGCTTGTTTACACAACCACAGTTCACCGAGATCAAAAGCCGCCATGCCACCCCACCACTACTGCAAGGATTTCCGCCACTAAAACAAACATTACAATAATAAAGCGCGGCCGGCGTGGCCCAGACACCGCCCGACATTCAACGCTCCCTAAACGATTCGCTCATACGCACGTAGGAGCTGCGCTCGGCAAGGTCGCTGCGCGCGGTCCCGGAGATAAGCCACGCTCAATAACTAGCAGCCGCCGCGCCAGACCAGTGCCTCAAAAGTACCTAAGCGATTATGTCCCTAAGCGCCTAGGAGCTCCACGATTGCCATGACAACACGTGTTAAGAGGAAGTCACGTGACCCGCAGTGCCACGCCCCCGATGTATCTTCTAGCAATCGGAAAGTCGGGACCCGGCGCGCGCGCGCGCGCGCGGAGGTTGCGGTACGTCACGCCAGGTTGGCTACGCCGCGCCAGGCGTATCGCCGTTCCCCTACAGTCCAACGTCGCGCAGCCACCGCAGCTGGAGTAGCGCATGCGCAGAAAACTGCGCCGCTCCGTGCCGCCTGTCGTGGCACATCGAAACGAATCTTTTCGCGCACTTTTTCTGTCGATCGCCACCGCGGACCGGACTGTTGCTCGGCGATGGCACGGACGCAGACACATTCCGCAAGACGAAACATTATTCTCGCGTTCTTGGTCTGCGTCGCAAGTGGTCTCTTCCATAAGGGATATATTTGACAAGTGTCCAGAGTGTGGCGAGTACCACCACCTAGTACAGGAGCGTGAATATCATTCCAAGTATTTCAGGTAATTGACAACGTTGCTCCTTTCGGAATTGTGTAGCTCGAGCTCGGTTAAATATCTTATACGTAACTTCCATGCATTCGTCGCACGCAGGATGACAAAGGCATCGTTCGACAAGCTGCTGAGCCTTGTTTACCACAGGCTTGTTCATCCTCCAACTCACAGGAGGCCCATCTCACCGGCAGAGAGACTCGCGGTGATATTGAGGTAAAATATACGCTGATCATATTTCCTAGAAGTTAGCCAATGCGACCACGAGCCGACGTGCATGCATGTGTACTGAAGCTTTAGAAAATTACGTTTTTGCTAACATGTCGCAAGAATTCCTTCCCGTAAATATGCTTTTTTTTTCGTGTTCCCTACTTTTCGTAATTTAAAGGGCCCCTAAACCACCCAGAGGCCGAAGTTTAGTTCTGGCGTTGCACTTGTGCACGAGTCTACAACGAACACGTAGCCGCGAGAATTTTTCGAAATGGTGCCGTAATAGCGGAGTTACGCGCGTTTGATGATCGAAAAACGGCCCTCCCTCGTTTCGCTCTTTCCTTCGCTACTCTCCTCGTCGGCTGGTCTCCCCTCCTCGCCGAGTGCTGCTCGAAATGTCACGTGACAAACGTCATCGCCAACGCGCTTCTCAAAACACTGCCTACTTCCGGTTAAGGCACGTCCACTCTAGCCATGATGCTAGCGGCACATATACGGACGACGAACCGGCCTCCAGTCTGCCGCGCGAGAGGTGTCCAAAGTAGACGGCAGTTCGGCCGGCGCCCCGCCCGCTGCACGATCACCGGGCCAATCGACGACCGCGAAGCTGCGCGCCTCCGCCACCGGCAACGAAAACATCGGCTGCAGCTGAGTGCACGGCTACCGACGGGAGACGACCGGTTCGGCTGTGCTCGCATCGCAGCCGACGGCGCCGCTAATATCATCGTATTTTTATTGCGATAGCAATTATATGGACACTTGAACCGGATTTCTGCCGTCGGCGTCGTCGTCGCCGTCGTCGTCGCCGTCGCCGTGAGGTTCCCTATAGATAAAATCTTCGCCGCGCGCCGTATGCACGAGAGGAAGCGTGCGGAGACGCGCGCTATCACGGAGAGCGAACGCACTCAATCTCCCACGCGCAAGCAAGGAAGCAGGAAGCCAGCGCCGGAGGGAGCAAGGGGGGGGGGGGGGGGGGGGGCGCATTCTCTGCCAACAACCGCGCTCGTCGCTCGCTCGCACCGTCTCTTATCTCCACACGGCTCTGACCTTTAAGTGCATTCGCCGCTCAGTTTCCGTTGAAGCGATAGACCGCACGTACCTTCGCCCGCTGCGGCGTATGCTTGCTGCCAGCGTTTTGACAGTCGTTGTCTGCTGTCATTCAGTGTGATCTCTTCGTGTTTGTGCGCGCTCACACCACGCTTGTTCATTCAGTTCGTAATAGTCGGGCCACATTTTCCAACGCACGCTACACACGCAATGCTGCCCGGATCGGCAGTGCAGCGCTACAGGTGTGTCCCTTCGCACGCGCTGCCCACGGGAAGCGCTTCTCATCAACACCACCGTTTCACACGCGCCTTCTCGTGGTCATCGAGTCTCTCTTCATGTCGGTCTACTTACGCCGAAGCACACCTGCTTACTTAATCAGCTCATGTTTACTACAATTCATATTGCTACCAAAGCCGCTCACCTTACTTCGTATGACATTGCTGTGTTGCTATCGCATTCATTGCTTCGCCCTTAGGGCGAAACTGTGACATTTTTTCTTCTTTGTCTACAATTATTGCGAAGAGCGATAACAACGATTAGGAAATATTGCGGCTTGTGAGCGTCGGTAATCCATTTCGAAGCGCCGTCCGCTTTAGCTTTGAAGGGAACCGGAAAAGGCCTAGCGACGATATCGGCGCCGTCGAGCGATCAGCGGCGGTGAGGCTGCCGCACAAATGAGTCCCGGTCTCATCCTCTCTACGCACGGCGAGGAAATCTCGCCGCTCGCGAGCAAAACCGCTGTCGACCGGCGGCCCGCGAATGGCAAACGGCGTGCGGCGAGTTAGCGTGCCGGTAACGTGGACTCGGCGCTTCTCGGCTACCCGCTTTTGCTGCGGTGCCGGCGCGTGTTATGCGAAGCGTGCCGCTATAGACCCTGTGTTGCGCGCACGTCTGGAAAGGCCGACACTGTTCGCACAGTTAATCAGACCGCTAAGCATGACTGTGTTGGAACACGAGCGATTCGATCCCACCGACCGACCTGCGCATGCGCCGGTTTTCCTGAAGTAGCACTGCCACCATCTTGGTTGTAGTCAACTGGTCAACCACACCACCGCAGTCCGCGCTCGTTGAGTACTGCGCACGAGCTTCCCAGACATCTCTGCGACTCCGCCACCCAGAAACATTCGTCATGTATTTTAAGAAATTACATCGGCTGTTCATTGCAGGGGCCGTATTCTGAAACGCTCCACTTCGGCGAAATTCATTTTTCGCTTTCAGGCGCGTGATGATTGGCTGTTTTAGCAAAATTGGATGAGCTGATTGGCTGGTTAAGCCCGACGTCATTCAATTTTGCTCAACCAGCCAATCAACGCGCGCCTGAAAGCGAAAAAAGAAATTTCGCCGAAGTGGAACGTTTCAGAATACGGCCCCAGCATGCGAGGCGAAACCTTGAAAAGTGCCTGCTGCTCTTTCATTTCAGTTGTTACCTGCTGATTACGCGTTGAGTATCTTATTTGTTCGAGCTTTATATGTAGTACATGCTGATGTACGCGGTCGTTTTGCGTTACTATTTTTGCACACGTGCATCTCTGTGACTGCAACGTATGTTTGCTTAGCGACGGACATAATAGGATTTGTATACCTGTTGAAGACAGGTTTGAAATGCGGCGCCGAAACTTTCGTGCCTTGCTTACCTACAAGGGGTTTCGCGCACGACTTGCAGATTTCGGTAACATCGATATGTAGAAGTTCTTGGGTAAGCTGGCGGCGTTTTTAACATAAAAACGCCGATAGCCATTCATCGCCAAGTCAACGATAGCCAATCAATAGCTAATCGATAATCGATCAATAATCACTAAATTCCGGAAAATTCTGGGGATGACTTGGTAATGATTAGCCTAGCCCAAATACGTGACCAATACCTTGCGTTTGCCAATCAATAGCTAATCGATAATTGATCAATAATCAATAAATTCCGGAAAATGCTGGGAATGACTTGGTAGTTCTTAGCCTAGCCCAAATATGTGGTCAATACCTTGCGATAGTTAATCGATAGCTAATCAATAGCTAATCGATAATCGACAAAAAATCTACAAATTCCGGTAAATCCAGTACACGGGTACACGGGTGTTTTCGAATTTTCCCCCATCGAAATGCGGCCGCTATTCGTCCCCGTGTTTCTTCTCGCGCTGTGTATTACCAGTACCACCTATTAATCCGTTGGATCCACTTCTCTCGAAGCTTTCGCTCTTAAGAAAACACATAGAATCCAAAGCCTTTGTCCCTTGTGTGGTTGTTGTAGCACCCAGGAACGCAGGAGGTCAAGCCACCCATCGCACGATGGCTCTACATGAACCATAAAAATTGCCAAAAATCGTTCGGAAACAGGACGCACAGGCTCTCCGGGCGGCTGGAGCGGCCGGATGACTACAAGTACCAGCATGCACCGCGGCAGCGGTGGCGTCGTGAAACTGGCGGGTGGGATCGGTCTAAGATGCGCAAGCGCGCACAAGCGAGCAACACGGCGAGGACGAGCAGGGAGCGCGCGTACCTGCTAACAGACAAACCGGAAGTCGTAAGTTGTTGTTCGACCAATGGACATCGTTTCCACCGTTGACATCACCAGATTCCCCCTGCTGACATCATGACGACCACTGGGGATACCGAAAAGGCGAGGGGAGAAGGACGGCATTTTTTTTTTTTTTTTTTTTGTGGCGCTCCCGCGGCGCGTAGCGCTGCAGCGTTTGGCATCGTTGATCGTGACGGCATGCTGATCTCGATGCGCGTGTTTACTTGAAATGTTCAAAAAATATCTGAGGTGGTTTAGGGGCCCTTTAAGAAATACGGAACCCGCGTATTCACGTCCCTGAACTTCCCCATGCGTGAGATAAAAGTAAATAATGGTTCGCGTTAAGTTTTTTTTATTTTTTGATCGCTTATATTTCCGGAAATTTTCGCCGCGTATAATAGTGCTTGCTAGGTATGCTTATATTGAGTCACCGACGAACTACTCTTGCTACTATCCGTGACCCTATGGTGTCTGTGAAACGCGTTGCAGGCATTAAACAATATAATTATGCTGGTAACACTTTGGTTCAGTGTAAACATAGATGTCAAAATATTTGAACTATAATTTTACGGACTGCTATCTTAACAACTTTGCAGATTTCTGGCCACAGGAGGGTCCATGGAGGACATTACATTGAGCTACCGAATGCATGCATCTACTTTAGCTAGCAAACTCAAGGAGACATTACCAGCGATGTGAGACTGCTTGAGGCCCCTGGTACTCGCACACCCAAGCACACAGAGGTGGCGCGACGTATCTAAGGAATACCATGACAAATAGGATTTTTCAAACACAATAGGGAGCTTTGATGGCATTTTGCCATGAAATGTCCTAACACGAGCGGCTCAGACTTCTGCAATTACAAAGGTTTCTATATTCACTAATTATGCTGGCTATAGCAGACGCCAACTATAGATTTCTAATGGTGGACATCGGAGCCCAAGGTCGATATTCAGAAGCCTCTTTTTTGAAGAGGAGTCCGCTCCAGGCAGTTTTTGAAGAGGGTGCTCTGGGGCTGCCTTCAAATATTTCGAAGTGGCCACTTTGCTTGGTTGGCGATGCAGCCTTCCCTTCGCGGACTTACCTGATGCGGCCCTAGCCTGGGAGGAAGCTGGATGATAGAAAAAATGTCTTCAATCACCGCTTGTCGAGGGCACGCAGGTGCATTGAAAATGCTTTCGGCATTCTGTTCTCCCGGTGGCGGGTGTTTCTTGGAACGGTGGAAGGCGAGCCAGACCTCCTCAACATGATTCAGGCTGCCGTATGTTTGCACAATTATCTTATGGCAGACACTGCCTATACTGCCCTGATGACTACAGCGACACGCTGTGCGGCGAGACGGTGCATGACGGAGAATAGCGCCACCCTGTCACTGAAATTGGCACAAAGACAGTGTCATCAAACAACCGCCCCACCTAAGCTGCCATGGCAATGAGGGACGAAGTAGCAGACTGCTTTATGTCTGCAGAAGGCTCATTGCCATGGCAGCTGAAGGTTGTCAGGCGATGCTAAAATATCCTGTAAATATGCACGCATAGTTTGTACCCTTAATGTTATATTCATTTATTCCTAGCAGAACACAGCACATTCAAGTGCTGTGTTTTGTAAGACTGTATTATATGTAATATTTTTAGTATTTTTGCCGCATTTCTCTTAAGTTTAGCACTGCCTTACAATCAGATTTTTTGTAGCTTATTCATTGCTGTTTGTTTATGTGTTTAACTATGTTCATATTTCGCCGGTTTTATACGCATGAAATCCACCGCTTTTTATGTTACCTAGAATTGTATTTTTCATTCTTTTTCTGAGTAATCTGATTGTTTCCCCATTCAGTTCTATTTATAACACTGTTTTTTAAGCGCATTACTGTAAGCATTTTTGAATCTTATGTCTTTTTCTGTTATTTTTTCTGTGGTGCCCTCCTTACTAAAGTGCCTTGAAATAAATAAGTAAAGCATTTACTTTTTTTTCGTGTTTGAACTAATCCAATGTGATTTCTGAAATGTCACCCTGACAACTTAATTTCAAGCCCTTCTTACATAGGATTTGTTAGCAATGTACGCCAGTAAGTGCAAATCGATGACCAACAAGCTGCTATTTTTTATATATATATATATATATAAGCCAAAAGCACGCTGTAGTGAATTTTTGATCCACGAGGCAGTTGCGTTTTTTTTTTATATCAAGTGTACATTGCAGTGGTCTGTGAGCACATTGTTTAAAAACATTTACCGCATGCATAGATAACATAGAGAGAGCATCACATAGAAAAAAATGGAATTTAATGATTAGTTCAGAAAAAGTGCACAAAAAGTCAAGAGCAGTTACACTTATCTATGTATTAAAATCATGATATATTTGTGTGCAACACAGAGATAAAATGTAGCAAGTGAAAACAAGAATGCGGATATTTAGATAATTTTATACACACACATACACATATAGTATATGTGCGTATGCGTGTTATCCCAACTGCCAGCCTGTGTTGTCCGTTCGCTTGTTCTGGGATGTTGCATTGCAAGAATCTGAACAGACCTCTGTAATGTGTAGGGAAAACACCTGAGAATAAAACATTCATCATCGCAGTGCAATTGAGCCTTTTGTTTGATGCTGCATGCAATCTGTTGCCAATGTATTAGACAAATGTTGAACTTTTTGTGCTACTATATATGGTGCTCAAAATACGTTGCGTGGGGCAAAAATGAAACTTTTGATAAGGTGCACAATAACATGAAAAATAGTTACAAATATCTATCACATATTGTAAAATATTCCCACATTAGAAATACAGACTAGAAATGCAGAACAAGTGCACTTTTTAAGGCATGTCATGCTGAAAATGCACACAAAGATGAGTATACCACTCTTAACTTAATGCAAGAATGAGATCTTGGATAGTAATGGAATATACATGGTACACGAACGATTGTCCGTATACTGGCACTTAAAATGTTTTATCACAGCATTGGTCAACACCGTATCACACTTGAATCATATCACATTTGCATTCTCTGTATTGATAACCCGGCATGGAAGCTTAGCAGGCCGCTCTGCGAATAAAGATGAGGATTTGATTCCAGACCTTGTGAAGTTGTGGCCGCATTTGGATAGGGGCGAAATGCCAGAACACCCGTGTACTTAAATTTAACAGCTTCATAGTGTATCACAGGCAGTCAAAATTAACTCCATATTACAGTGTGCCTCATTGACATCATGGTTTTGGCATGTAGCGAACCATTAGATTAGCTAGCTTTTAATGCGATAGCATTTAGGAAATCGTTTCGCAGAAAATCCGATGTCGGCATTGCCCACGAGCAAAAATAGAAGCATAACAAACAAGCAAGAGCCTTCCATGATTTCTGTTGCGAACATAGCACATCTACGCTATCGCGTTCAAACTCTTGAAAACTTGTAATTTTAGAAGTGCAGCATTACTTAAAGCGAAATGAATATTAAAGAATTATCATAAGCAAAGTTTAACGAATGTTGATGGTGTGCACATTGTTTTTATTCTTCCATTTCTCCAATTAGTGTCATTATTTGCGCTTCGCATTTCAGTGCCACCTTACGTGGCATCTTGTCTAAGCTAAGGCCTATGGATATTCCAAATGCCTCATTGTATCACATTTTGCTGTCGAGTCTGCACAAGACCTGCTCTTCAAAGTTCTCGTTTCACCCCCCCCCCCCCTTTTTTTTATGCTTCGGTGCAGCCTCTTGTTTACCGGTTACCGATGGTCGTTCTGCCAATGGTAGCGGCGTTGCTGGCGTTGACAGCTCCTGTGGGGAACCCATGAAACTTTCAACCCCTCAGGGTGATGGTGGCATATTCTCCATAGATGCAAAGATGCTCTCGGCGGCCTCGCAATCAA